>NC_057801.1:844211140-844513400 GCF_018294505.1 Triticum aestivum | reverse complement strand
GTCGTCACCATGACCACTGTCATCCATACACATATGTGTACCGACAAAGAAAACCAAAGAAAAAATTCCCTCATAGCTTTCCCGTGTGAACCACACGTACGTAGCTTCTGGATCCCTTCTTTTATTTCTTTTTTCCATGATAGCTTCACGATCTGACTAAGCCCTGTGCCGTATTTTTTTCGTCAAACAAATCTCTGACAATGTCTACAACAGCCCAAATACTAGCATGATGATTCCACGTGCCTGCCTCTTGGCTTCTACTCTGGGCAGCAGCAACGCACAATGGCACACGTCATGGACGGAGCTCCCCACGTGAACTTGTTGTCTTAGTGCTACCCGATGTCCAAAACTGCCTGGGGACGTAGCCCACCTGGCCGAGCTCCCGCTAGGACATCCTAGGTCGCGCCAAGTATGGGTCGCTACCTTGCGCTGCTCCTTGCTGCCGCAGACGCTACACGCTATCGATCAATCGAGATCGATCCGATCTGCTTCCAAGCACCTGGCTGATTCCGATTGCCTACACGAACAGACATCTCGCCGCCCCATCAGTTTTCTCTTCGGTCGCCGCCCGCGACCGAGTTCGACCGATTCGACGAATCCATCTGTTCCTTCCTCTAGATTAATACAATCCGTAGCCTCCGAATGACCTAAATCTGATACCACTTGTTAGAATAAATCCGAGGCATACCGTCGATCATTCGAGGATCAAGCAATCACACGAGCACGACACCGAGATTTATTAACGAGGTTCACCGATGTGGCTACATCCCCGGGGCTTGACTATGGACGCTCCTCCCCGTGACACCGTCACAATACCGCACACCGGCCATCCGGGCGCTGGCACATGCCGCCGGCTCCCCCTTGCGCGCCTGTGCTATTATGTTGGCATAAGTTACATCGTGTGTCTACCCCCGCTAGATAAGAGAGGCCTATGATACTAGTGTCCTACTTGGACACGACTCCACATTCTATATAAACACAATACAACTACAAATCCAACTGTAACCTACCTTGTACACAATATTCGACACAACTCCAACACACACTAACCCTTGTGTGTGCGTGCAAAGTGGCGTGTGGCGCGAACTGCTGAACGCCCACACACCAGCCCCTCCTGTGTGGTGAAACAGCCGTGTGAGCGACCGGGTGAACGCCCACACATCAGGCCAGTCCTACGTGGCACTAGAAACATGCCAAGATTCGTGCGCTCATGAACAGACGCGAATCCACGCGTGTGGGCGAGATGCAAATGCCCACACGTGTGGGCGTTAACATTTCCGAAAAGAAAACGCATGTATAGGCTGGAAAAAAACTAGCAGACCTCCTTCTTTCGCCGCTCCTGCCCATCGATCGAAGATGATCATCGTTAGATGCCGAGCGCCAATCTCCATATCTTCCTCAGAGGATTAGATCGTTTTGCCATCCTCCCAGCTGGGCACCCATGGCAGAGGTATGATTTTTTTGCCCCCAGATACATCTTTCTCCTAATCCCTGATGTGTTCCATTGCTTGGGATCATTGCTTCTCTCATTCAGCTCTCTCATGTACTCATGCCCTAATCTCTCTTATCAAAATATTTTCGCCAATCTCCTCATCTTCCTCGAAGGATAGATTATCCTGCCATCCTCCCGGCCGGACGCCAATATCAGAAGTAAGAAACTTTTGCGAGTGAGATATATCCTTCTCCTAATCCCTAACACGTTTCATTGCTTGGGATTGTTACTTCTCTCCTTCATCTCTCTCATGCACTCATGCCGTAATATCTCTCATTTTTTTGCATGTTGATCTACCAATGCCAAAACAGATCCCTGGAGCACGATCGAGCGAACTGGCCAGATTTTCGTTTTTGGTCCTAATATACTTGGACGATTTCATAATGGTGATTCAGGTGGTACAATCGACCTAACAAAGGCTAGACTGAATATATTTTTTGTTTCCCAATGTCCTAAGATCAATTTTCTAATGGGGTTTCATGTTGTGCGATTAAGCATGAAGCAGATGGATGTTCTTCACATTCCCACTTTATATGACAAACAACTACGATGCACCTCCAACAACAAGAGTAGGTTTCTCTGCCGTTTTCAGTATAGAAGCATAACCGAAGTTTCAGTTGCAAATTTAGACCATCCATGGTGGCGCACGGTTGCCAGGGAAACTCAATTTTTGAGCAGATGACGAATAGACCAAAGCTGTTGTCGTGTCACGAGTACCAACCCGCTTCCAGATGAGAAAGGACTCCATATCGGTTCTGCCTACATACCCAAGCATGAGAGAAAAAGTTGCAGTTGTGCGAGTAGAGTTGACCGTCGAGAAGTTTACATGATATAGGTAATACTCTTCACTTGATACTTCATGACTTTTGAATATAGTCTTACCCTCTTTAAGAATGTTTGGGTCGGGTAGTTATGTACAGCCAAAACGATATGCACTTGTTTTTCGTTTTCCTGTTTGTACTGGTCCCTTGTACTCTGTAAGAATGTTTGGGTCGGGTAGTTACTACAGATCAATTTCTTTACTTCCCTGATAGATAAATTTCTTTACTCCCTTGAAAAATCAATTTCTTTACTCCAGTATTAATTGTACATCATCGATGATACGGAGTATTTGTGATCTTTGGACATGTGCTGCCACGTTGAGGTTAAATAATCCTTTTTTTGGAGGGATGGTATTTTTTTTAGAACGAAGGCTCGCGGAGAGCCCGACTTTGAATTAACGAAGCCATCAACCGTTCAGGAAATACAGACACACACAAACCCCCACGACCAAACGATACAAGGGGACACTCTAGGAGGCTTACAACTCAACGGGTCGCACACGCACAAAAAGAATATAGGAAAACAAAGCTCGAAGCTTGTCCTAGCCGAAGACTATAGCCAAACAGCCATCTAGGGATGAGGCACACATGTGCTCGACGAGGACCTGCTTGCAACAGAGTGTGGTAAGTGAGCCCGACCAACGTCCAAGTAGAAAGACACTACACATCCGCCGTCTCTCTTGCCGCAGAGGGACCCTTCGCTCTTGCCATGGCTCGCAAGGCGCGTACCCGGCGGACTTGAGAGACGCTCACCCTAGAGCAGGGGACGTGTCAGCTTCGGGACCTGGAGCAGCCGCAGCACATCACCACTTGAACATTCGAGCACTCCGCGACTGCCGCATCGCCACAACTAGAACGCCTGAGAGCTGCAGGAAAACCACCAGGTGCAGCTACTGAAGAAAGGCAGCAGGGGCATCAAGAGAACCGACAGGCCACCGAGGAGCATTGCCAGGCAGCCGAGCGCCTACAGCCATGCCGAACCTCGTGACACCGCCGTCACCGGACCACCCAGGCCACCCAAGCTCCGACCTTGAACCCATCACCTGCACGCAACCCTCCCCAGGCGGCGCCCCCAAGGAAGAACACGACGCACAGCGCGCCGTCGCCGGCCAATCCAAGCTGGATTTTGGGCTTTCACCCGGGAGGAGGAGCAGGGGTGGAAAGGGGAAGGGCCTCTGCAGCACCTCCAAGGAGGAGACGGCGTCGGGGACGTCATTGCTGCAAGGCCGGCCACGTCTACCAGCGGTTTCCCGCGGCCCAAAACCAGACCACCGGTCACCCACCCACATCATACGGACGCTCGGAGGGAGGCAGGCGAGAAGCGGCGGGGACGAGGAAGACAGGGGAAAGGAGCCACCTTCAGATCTGGCGAGGAGGGGAAGACCCCCGCGCCGCTGCCGCCACCCGCCGTCGTCTCACCACCCGCGTGGTCGAGGCCGCCGGCCAGAGCACACCCGCGAACGACGCCGGCCGAGAAGGCGCCGCCGCCTCGCCAAGAAGGGCCGCCGCCCCAGATCCGAGGTCCTCCTCGAGGAAAGGAGCGACCGAGGCCTCGCCGCCACCTTCACGGGCGGCCGCACGAGCGGATCCGGCGGCTTTCTCAGGTGGCGGCGAGGGAGGGAGGGTGAGGGAGCGGCGGCACGACGGGGAAACCCTAGTCGCCGCCCGAGTCGCCCGAAGCGGGGGCAGTTCCCCTTGCTCGCGGGCTGGGGTTGTGCTGGAGGGATGGTATCGAGAGGTTAATCATCAATGATGCTGCTGATAGCTCCTCTTGGCTTCATTAATTCTGATTGATTGATTGATCCTGGATTAAAAAAACAGCATTGGAGCATATTATAACCGTAGAGCTTAGACAAGAAGATATGGCGCCAAGCAAGCAAGCAACCAACCAGCGGTTGGAGGGAGGGAGTAAGTGGAGTCGACGACCGGTCACTTACTCACTTCATCGGATTAAGAAGAAGCAGCGCAAATAATCATGCAGCACCAGCTCACTATACATGTCTTGATTCTTGACGACACAGACAAAACAGTCCTCGCCTACCGTACCGCGGCTATGGCTGCGACAACCAAGCCTCTCCTCCACCCGGAGCCGGAGGAGCGCCAGCATGGCTCCGCAGCAAACTCTGCCCGGAGACTCGCCGTCGCTTCGGCCGTTCTGATAGTGCTGTTGATGGCAGCCTTTGTCCATCTCCGCACAAGGCTATTCCTCTCGCCGCCGGAGCCAGTCGAGGTCGAGCTGACCCTCGTCGACGGCGCCAGGGAGAAGGGAGCAGGTACGACGGCGTCCATCCAACCATCCATCCATTTTGAGTTAAATTTGTTAGTTTTGTTGATACTGTAATCGTTGGATGTCATCCAGTGTGTTTGGACGGAACCCCAGCGGGGTACCACCTGCAGAGAGGCTCCGGCACAGGATCCAGCAGCTGGCTCATCCATCTACAGGTCCGTAGCTCATATCATCCGCCCATTACTCACCCATTTTCTTATACTCCATTCCATTGCTATACATGTTTTTCTTTTCCATATCTCGCACAAATTAGCCTGCAAAACAAAAAAAGAGATCAGATTGAAGATGAGATGATCTTCCAATTACTGTTGCTAATCATACATTGTTTTGATAACTGGAATCTACTTCGAGATAGAGACCCGGCTCCTAATTTCTTTTGTCATTAAGCATGTGCCTCTCTACATCTTTGTTTTAGTTGAGGTCATTTAGTTGATTGACCTACTCGATCATGAGATGGCCACGTTTTGTAGAGTGTGTAGAGTGGAGATGCCTTGTAGGGACACAGCTCGGTCTCACATGTTTTGGAACTAATCGATGCTGTTTGTATTGGCTAATCAATATGGTAGGTCTAGGGTTCCTACCAGCGTGGCTACGCAGGTTATAGGGATGAGGTGGAGGTGGACGAGGGCTGGAGCGGGTGGGCCGGCGAGTGGGCGCCGTCGCGGCTAGGGTTAGGGGCGGCGGCGGTTGGCTGTTGTCGGCTAGGGTTCCGGCTCCTCAGGGAGCCGGGCAACAGAAGATTATAATATCTTTATTGCCTGATCTCAAACGATGTCTTACAACTAGTATTTATAACTTTAGCCTAAGATAACTTGCCTAAGATAACTTGTGGGTCAAACCCCTAATACTAATGCCCGGTGGGACTCTTCCTGGTATAGACCAAACCGGTCATAACATCTCTCCCCGTCTGCGCAAACAGCTCGTCCTCGAGCTGAAAGTCTGGATAGTGTTGGCGGAATTCTTCATGCTGCTCCCAAGTAGCCTCCTCCTCCGGAAGGCCTGCCCACTGAACGAGGATGAACCAGACGCCACGACGGAGCTGCACCTGCAATACTTTTGCTGGCTCTGGAAGAATGCGACCATTGGCGATGGGAGGAAGCGCCGGTGTAGCCGCCGGTGGCTCGCCACGGAAAGGTTTGAGCAGCCCCACATGGAAGACGTCGTGGATGCGAGCGCGGGCTGGAAGCTGAAGACGATAGGCCACCTTCCCAATGCGCTCCAAGATAGGGAAGGGCCCAACATAGCGAGGGCCGAGCTTGCGCTTCACGCGCGGGTCGAGTGACTGCGTAGAGCGGTGGAGAAGACGCAGCCAGACCCAATCACCCACCGCGAACTCCGCCTCGCGATGATGATCGTCGTAGTAGTGCTTGGCCAGCTGCTAGGCCTGAAGGAGACGCTGACGAACCTCAGCAGGCATCTCGTCACGAGTGCGGATGAGGTCACCTGCAACCTCCGTCCGAGCTGTCTCCGGATCCACCGGAAGTATAGGCGGGGGTGGTTGACCATAGACCACCTCAAATGGCATAGCGTGCAGGGCGGAGTGATAAGAGATGTTGTAGCAGTACTCCGCCCAAGAGAGCCAGTCCACCCAAGCGCGAGGTCGATCACCTATCACACAACGCAAATACATGGCAATGACCTTGTTAACCACCTCGGACTGACCGTCTGTCTGAGGATGGAACGCCGTACTTAGGCGGAGTTGGACACCCGCCATCCTGAAGAGGTCGCACCATACATGGCCCGTGAACACGGGGTCTCGATCAATGACGATCGAAGCAGGGAACCCGTGTAGACGGACGATGCCGTCGAAGAAGGCCCGGGCCACGGACGCCGCCGTGTATGGATGGCGAGTGCTATGAAGTGGGCGTACTTGGAGAAGCGGTCGACCACCGTGAGGATGACCGACTTGCCGCCCACCTTGGGAAGGCCATCAATGAAGTCCATAGATATATCCGCCCAGACCTGAGATGGCACCTCCAAGGGCTGGAGTAACCCAACCGGCCTGAGAGTCTCTGTCTTGTTGCGCTGGCATGTCTGACAAGACCGAACCCAGTCGCGGACCAGGGCGCGATCGCCAGGGATGTAGAAGTCGGCGTGAAGATGATGGAGGGTTTTCTGCATACCCTCATGACCCGCCGAGTGGGCGAGCTGTAACACCTGGTGACAGAGATCATCTTGCGCCGGAACAAAGACCCGGCGCCCATGTAGGAGCAGTCCGTCAGAGAAGCGCCAAGGCTCCTCCAGGTCGCCGGCCATGAGCTGCTGCTGAAGACGGACGGCGTCGTCGGCCGTCGCAGTGGCACGGCGAATGTCGGCGAAGAGGCCGAACGTTGGCCCGGAGCGGATGCACAGGGCCGCCACGACGGACTCGTTGGTGGAGGAAGCGAGATCGGAGTCGCGACGGGACAACGCGTCGGCCACGGTGTTAAGGCGGCCCGGCCGATACTCGACGGAGAAGTCGAAACCGAAGAGCTTGCTGATCCACTGGTGCTGCGGCACGGTCGACAGCCGTTGGTCCAGCAAAAACTTCAGGCTGTAGTGGTCGGTGCGAATCTGGAAGGACCGTCCCCAGAAGTACGGCCGCCAATGACGAACGGCCTGGACAAGGCCAATGAGCTCCCGCTCATATGCTGCCAGCTTAAGATGACGCGGAGCGAAAGGCCGGCTGAAGAAGGCGAGGGGCCCATCGCCCTGATGAAGCACGGCGCCGAACCCTGCGCCCGAGGCGTCACAGTCCACCACGAACGGGCGGTCGAAGTCGGGCATCTGGAGGACGGGGCCCATAGTGAGGGCCCCCTTGAGGGCCTCGAACACCGTCGTCGCCTCGTCGTCCTAGGCGAAAGCGTCGCGGTGAAGCAACCGCGTGAGGGGCGCTGCGATAAGCCCGAACTCCCGGATAAATTTCCGGTAGTAGCTGGCGAGGCCGAGGAACCCGCGGAGAGCCCGCGGCGAGTGAGGCGTTGGCCACGTGGAGACGGCTGCCACCTTGTCGGCGTCCATAGCCACCCCGTCGGCCGAGATGACGTGGCCCAAGTAGGCCACTGAAGGCGTCCCGAACGAGCACTTCGAGCGCTTAAGGTGGAGGCGGTGCGCTCGAGGCTCGTTGAAGACGATGGCGACATGCTGGAGGTGCTCGGCCCAAGACGCACTGTAGATTAGAATATCATCAAAGAAAACGAGCACAAACCGGCGTAAGTAGGGCCTGAGGACGTCGTTCATCAAAGCCTGGAAGGTCGCCGGGGCGTTGGTGAGGCCAAAGGGCATCACCAAGAACTCGAAGTGGCCGTGATGAGTCCGAAACGCCGTCTTGGCGATGTCATCCAGGTGCATGCGCACCTGGTGGTACCCCGACCAGAGGTCAAGTTTGGTGAAGAAGTGCGCCCCGTGGAGCTCATCGAGGAGCTCGTCGACCACCAGAATAGGGAACTTGTCCTTAAGTGTGACAGCATTAGGGCACGGTAGTCGATGCAGAAACGCCATGTGCCGTCTGACTTGCGGACGAGAAGCACCGGCGCGGTGAATGGCGAAGTGGAGAGCCGGATGATGCCTGCCGCGAGCATGAGTGCACACTGCCGCTCCAACTCATCCTTCTGCAACTGTGGGTAGCGGTAAGGCCGTACCGCCACCGGCGCAGAGCATGGCAGAAGATGTATACGGTGATCGTACGTGCGGGCGGGCGGCAGCCCCTGTGGCTTGGTGAAGATGTCCGCGTGCTACTGGAGGAGGCTCTCCAATAGTGGGTGCTCGGCCGTGGCGGTTGTCGCGGCCAGCTGGAGTGGAGTGGTTGGGGCGGCACCCCCAATGCCGTCCCACCGAATGCGGCGACCCAACAGCCAGAAGGTCATCGTCAGCGCGTCGAAATCCCATAGAATAGGACCAAGAGTGCGCAGGAAGTCGACGCCGAGGATGAAGTCGAAGCAGCCCAAGTCGATGCCGGCGCAGGTGATGGTGAAGTGCTCGTCGCCGATAGTGATGGGCACGTCGCGGGCGAGCCCGTGGCAGCGGAGACGGTCGCCATTAGCGACTGTGACTCACAACTGCTCACCGCCGGTTCACTGTAATGCAAGGCGCCGCATGGTGGTCTCCGGCAGGAAGTTATGCGTGGACCCTGTATCCACTAGGGCCACCAGGCGCTCGGATCATGACCGGTAAGAGCATCGTCCGGTCATCACGGATGCCGGCCAGCGCGTGTAGGGACACCACGAGGGCGGTGGCCGGGGCGGGCGCGGGTGCCGCTGTGGGCTCCACAAGGGCTGGAGCGCCGAGGCCATCCTCCAGTGTCTCCTCCTCAGTCTCGTCTGTCGTCTCCAGGTAGAAGAGGCGGGGACAGACATGGCCCGGTGCATAGGGCGCATCACAGTTGAAAAACAAGCCCAGGCGCCGGCATTCCAGCTGTTCCGCCTGAGTGAGGCTCCTGAATGGCCGCGTCGGTGCCGGGGTGGGTGCCGGGGCGGCTGTGGACGACGCTGGTGCTGCCGGAGACGACCGGGGAAGCTGTCGGCCCCCACGTGGCGCGGATGGACGCGTTAAGGCCTGGGCGCGCTGCTCGAACGCCCGGGCATAGTACATCGCCGTCTGAAGGTCTTGGGGCCCCTTCATCTCGACATCCACGCGGATGTGGTCGGGAAGGCCGCCGATGAAAAGCTCCGCCCGCTGTAAGGCCGTCACACCGGGCGCGTGGCACGCCAGGGCCTGGAAGCGGTCGGCGAAGTCCTGCACCGTGGAGGTGAACGGTAAGCGGCCCAACTCGGCCAAGCGGCTCCCGCGGACCGGCGGCCCGAAACGAAGAAGGCACAGCTCTCGGAAACGATCCCACGGGGGCATGCCGCCCTCGTCCTGCTCGAGGGCGTAGTACCATGTCTGGGCGGCACAGGATCGAGCAGCTGGCTCATCCATCTAGAGGTCCGTAGCTCGTATCATCCGTCCATTACTCACCCATTTTCTTATACTCCATTCCATTGCTATACATGTTTTTCTTTTCCATATCTCGCACAAATTAGCCTGCAAAACAAAAAAAAGAGATCAGATTGAAGATGAGATGATCTTCCAATTAATGTTGCCAATCATACAATGATTTGATAACTGGAATCTACCCAGCTCCTAATTTCTTTTGTCATTAAGCATGTGCCTCTCTACATCTTTGTTTTAGTTGAGGTCATTTAGTTGATTGACCTACTCGATCATGAGATGGACACGTTTTGTAGAGTGTGTAGAGTGGAGATGCCTTGTAGGGACACAGCTCGGTCTCACATGTTTTGGAACTAGTCGATGCTGTTTGTATTGGCTAATCAAATATGTGAGGTTAAAAACCACTTCAATGACCTATATATTCTTTAAATTAAAAAACCCAGGGAGCAGGCTGGTGCGGCACAGTAAAGGAATGTTCCGATCGCAAAATGTCCATGTTCGGTTCATCTAACTTCATGAAACCAATACCGTTTGCTGGTGCTGGGATCCTTGACAATGATCAGCAACTGAATCCTGGTAATTACTAATGATTCTCTCCTATAACCACTCCATATCTATTAGTTCCAACTTTCTGTTTGTTTTATTATTCTTGCACTAATTTTGATCAGTGTATTATTAGATTTTTACAACTGGAACAAAGTCTATGTACGGAATTGCGATGGGGCGTCATTTTCTGGTGATGCGGAAGGTCAAGCACAGGTGAATTTTCTTAATCTTGGTGTATCGCTGTTTTGGTCCATCGAAGTGATGTTACTTGGTACTGATGTAGGACGGAACCACCCTTTACTTCAAAGGATTGCACATCTATGAAGCAGTTATTGATGAACTCATGGAAAAAGGACTCTCCAATGCTACGAAGGTCATACTTAATTTATCAAATTCATATAATTTCTTAGAAGGATATTAGTACATAGATATCAGTTCAGCAATTTCAGCAATAAATATTTAATTTATTCAGCTGCGGACACTATGGGGAAATGAAACAACCATTTTTCTACACATTTCAGGCCCTCCTTACAGGCTGTTCTGCTGGTGGTCTAGCCACGATGTTGCATTGCGATGATTTTAATGAAAGGTTTCCTCGGGAGGATTCAGTTAAATGCCTTGCAGACGCTGGGTTTTTTCTTGACGTGTAAGACCCTTGAAAATAAAATATGAATCACTGGCATGATATACCTGACCTAATGTATCAATTTTTTCTTGGTAGAATGGATATATCAGGGGAAAGGTCCTTTCGCTCTTACTATGATGGACTTCTTCACCTCCAGGTTATTTGTCGGACATGCTTCAAACTTTAAAAGACATGCCTTATTTTATAATAAAAGCCTTTTGGTCATCTTGTAGTCCTTGTACTTCTCTAAACCATGACTACTACTAGAATAAAACTTTTATTTTCCATGTGGTTAATCTTGTGCAAGAATTTGTACTACACTCCAATATTTTTCTGTCCATGGGACTGATGCCACTCTGTACTAAAATGGCACTGAGGTCTCTTGCCCTCCTTTTATTTTTTACTAAACTTATTTCAGAATGTTCAAAAAGTGTTACCCAAGGACTGTCTTGCCAAAAAGGACCCAACTCAGGTAGTTTCCGTGTAAAACTTGATTTGCTTCCGATACTTAGCCTGTCACTAGGTTATGCGGGTAAGTTCGTTAGCTAACATAATCTTGCTCCTAGTGTTTTCTCTCCGCAGAGCTTATTAAGAGCATCAACACCCCTATGTTCATTCTCAACTCTGGATATGATTCATGGCAGGTAATTGATATTTTCTTCTTTTTGTTCTCATAGAGAGGGGATATTTTTCTTCTTATACGCACTTCTCTTTTAAAACCCTCACTATTTCATCGATGGTTCTTCGCCATAGATACGAAATGTTCTTGTACCAGATCCATCAGATCCTGATAAGTCGTGGTTGAGTTGCAAGGATGACATGAGTAACTGCTGTTCCACACAAGTTGAAGTGTTTGATGGTTAGCTGAGCTTGACAAACCTTTTATCTTTCCTCTCTCATTCAACACCAAAGCCTTTTATGCTCCCTGGAACATTAAATATTCCTCGTCCACATAAACAGGATTCATGGACACGATGGTGGATGCTTTGAAGGTTGTTGAAGACAAGGAGGACTGGGGATTGTTCATCGATTCATGCTTCACTCACTGTCAATCCATATTTGGCCTCTCTTGGAATTCAGCGATCTCCCCAAGGCTAGGAAATAAGGTAGGAAGTTCGATAATCCACCAAAAAAATCACATTATCTATAACACCATGCATGTTGTTGCTTGGATAGATATATTTTGATTACCAATTTGTGAAGCAGACCATAGCAGAGGTTGTTGGAGATTGGTACCATGGAAGGAGCCAAGGAGTAAAAGAGATTGACTGCGAGTATCCATGCAACCCAACATGCAACAGTTTGTTGCCGACATGATTTGTTACTACATTGGACTATGTCAAGAATTAATATACAAAAATTCGACAAAGACGAAATTAACGCAACAACCATCATGCTGTATTGTCCATCAAAGTGAGAGAAATTATAATCTCCTAGAATGAAAATAAGTATGGGCAGGCGAATGAAAATGCGTCGAGTCATAGTGTTCACTGAGTTAAAATTAAATGCTGGATAATGTTTTGTTATGGTTATACATGTTCAAGAATTGCTAATGTTTGTAAGTGTGCATAACATACACACACAATAGTTCTCTTACAAAATCGCAAATATGTACAAGGAAGAGGTGCAAGCCTGTCTAGGAGTTTTGCACGACCACGCACTAATCCTCGAAAGAACGACTAGTAGTTGCTCCACTCTCAGAAAGGAGATGAGCATGCATGGCTTGATTGGTTTAAATTAATGCATTCAAGATTGTTGTGCACATTCTTCCATGCTTCTACATATTCTATGGTCGATCTTAGTTTTTTTTTGCTGAGATGTGAAATTTGCTCTTTGCTCTTGACGTGTTCGACTAAATGGTGCAAGAGAAGGGCAGTAGATGTAGGAGACAGCATATGATCATATGTTTCAGTTACCGTCTCGGGAAGATCGTGTTGGAATTATTGGGCTTTAGCCCATTATTATTTTCAATAATTCCTAGGGGAAATCAAGAGGGCTGTATGACACATTCATGCATGACAAGGGCTGGGGGTGTGAAACCACGCTAGTGGATGGTGTGGGAGACGAACATATAAGATGGGTTGTTTCACACATCACTAAGAGCTTAAGAAGAGGGCACATACACGCATGCTCTTCCTCCGCCGCCCGCAACGTCATTCCTCGCCCCGACTGCCTGGTTCCAAAACACTGCGACGCCTACCGCTTTCCCATCTTTCATCTCAGTGTGCACCGAGAAGTGAGACAATAGGCATCTGAAACCCCGTCTCTTCTGATTCTGCACGGAAGAGAGGCAATCAGGTTTTGGGAGAGCGCTTCCGTGCGACTGCTGGATCTTCTGCTCCGTGGCTACAGATGATGAGTTTCCCAACGACGGGTTCTTCCCCGACGTCGACGTCCTCCACCACAACATTTACACTCAATGATGGTGCTGCGTGTAAACGCTTCTTTTTCAGTTGCACGGTACATTTTCTTATCCTTTGTGTTATGGCTTGCATTTGGTCTACTAGCAGTAGCAATTGATGAGTAATGCCACAACTGCATGCAACCGTACTTTTCCATCTGATTTGAATTTCATCTAGATCCTTGCAATCTAGTGCCTTTATAGCCCAGACACGGGTCATAGCGACGACGGCAACACTGTTTAATGTGAGATGAAGTTATCCTTCCTTCCCTTGAGTCCTCGTGGAATCGGGTCAGTGCAGCACGAGTGGTGGCACACCACCGAGGTAGAGTGCACGCAGATGAGCCGCTGCCGGTCGTGCAAGTTCTGTGCGCCGTGCTGAAATATCTCATGTCGCTCGCTCGCTCTCATCCTCGTCGGAGGCAGCACACATCATCCATCGTCACACGAAGTTTCACAACCTCTCCAGACACAAGAGCATCATGCAACACGTCTGCCATATATGCATGTCTATAGGGAATCTCACATTTAATTAGCCAACCATAATTATAAGCACTCTGTGTTGAGAATCCCGTTTAATTGCCCAACTATTAAGACCTCTTCCAATGCAAAGGTGCTTAGATAAGGTGCTAAGTGTATTAAATATCTTAGCAACCAAGTCCCCCAGTGCATAGGTGCTTAGCTTTGGGTGCTAAGCTTCCTTCATTTAATTAGTTGCAGATTCATAATTGTGCTTCCACCTAGGTATACGCGCCTAGCAGCCCTCCCCCTCCTCCCCCTGTGCTACACGCGTGCCACCCAGTGCTGCAATCGGGAACTAACGAAGCTGCCATGTCTGGTCGTCGGAGTTTTGCGACGGTGGAGATGACATGGTCGGCGGGTGCTGCAACCAAGATGCCCGGGTGCTGGAACCACGTTTGACTGTTGATGCAACGGTGGTGCGGAGCCAGCAACTGGCTTTTGCTACACGGGAGCTGGAACCAACAACTTTTTTGCCGCAACCCACCGAGGCAAAGCTGGAACAAACAGCCGTTTTTCCTGCAACCGATCGAAGCCGACAGCTCAAACCAGCAGCTTTTTTGGCTGAAACCGGCTTACAGCGGAGCTAGAACCAACAATTGTTTTGGCGGGGATTTGAAGTACAGACCTCCAGGTGGGGAGGAGCGCACCTTACCAGACAGGCTAATGAACCATGGTGAACAAAATGGAAGGCGCACGGTTAAGAACTAAATACAACATAGAATCTAGAAATTTTTTAATTTTTTTTCCAATATTTTCTTGAAAATTGCGAACAACTTTTTAAAGCGAGCAACGTTTGCAAATCCGACAATTTTTTGAATTTCTTCTTTTTTTCAAAAAGTATAAACATTTTTTGATAGAAACATTATTTTAAAATCCTGCACATTTTTTCAAAAACCCAAACATTTTTTGACTCTTGAGGAAAATAATTGATAATGCCAACAGTTATCGAAATTTTGAACAATTTTTGCAAAAGCACAAGCAATATTTAAAATTACCAAAGGTTTTTCAAACATTTGAACATTTTTTAAGTTTCAAATAAAAATTTCAAAACCGTAAAAAATTTCCATTCTCGACATGTTTTGATTTTTTTCAAAAAACAAATCACCCAAAAAGAAATAGCAGTGCGAGGGATCAAACCCAGTAACTGCCGATGCTAACCGCTTGTCGCTAGCCACACCACCTAATATGCTTCACTATCTAAGTAGGAAGCACAGACTACAAGAACTAGCCCTCGGCGATCTGATTACTGTAGCAAAATGATCTTTTTTTCACTATTTCTTTTTATTTTAGTTCTTTTTTAGTTTTCATTTTTCCTAGACTACAACAAAATTTTCAACACGAACATTTTCTGAGAACACTAAAAAAATTATAATTTCAAAATAAAATCAGAAAAATACGAATACAATTTGAAACCAAGTTTTTTTTGAATTTTTCAACGCATTTTTTCACTTGTGTACAAAAAATTGAAAACAGGAATATTTTTTAAATTCGAAACAATTTTGAAAGAACGAACATTATTTAAAACTCTCAAACATTTTTTGAATTTGTGAAAAAAATTGTAAAAATAAATATTTTGTGAATTTGTGAACAAATTTTAAAAACGGGTACATTTTTTGAAGCAATGACTTTTTCAAAATTCAGCCCATCAGCTGCCCGACGGGAGCGACGCCGTCTCCTAGTTCGGCCGAAGGCCTAAGCATTTTTTTCCTATTATTTTATTTTTTCTTCTCTTTGTTGTTAATTCATTTTTATCCTTTTTCAACTTTTTTTGAATACTGTTCAAAATTTGAAGTAGTGTTTGTAATAGCAAAATGATAGTTAAGTAATAGTTTTAATTTTTTTCCTTCACATATTTATCAAATGCTTTTAAAAACATTTATTGTTTTCAATTGTATACCTTTGTATTTATTAATTATGTTAAAAACTTGAAATAATACTTTTAAGTGTTGGAAATATGCCCTAGAGGCAATAATAAAAGTATTATTATTATATTTCCTTGTTCATGATAATTGTCTTTTATTCATGCTATAACTGTATTATCCGGAAATCGTAATACACGTGTGAATACATAGACCACAATATGTCCCTAGTGAGCCTCTAGTTGACTAGCTCGTTGTGATCAACAGATAGTCATGGTTTCCTGGCTATGGACATTGGATGTCGTTGATAACGGGATCACATCATTAGGAGAATGATGTGATGGACAAGACCCAATCCTAAGACTCGCACAAAAGATCGTGTAGTTCGTTTGCTAGAGCTTTGCCAATGTCAAGTATCTCTTCCTTTGACCATGAGATCGTATAACTCCTGGATACCGTAGGAGTGCTTTGGGTGTATCAAACGTCACAACGTAACTGGGTGACTATAAAGGTGCACTACAGGTATCTCCGAAAGTATCTATTGTTTTATGCGGATCGAGACTGGGATTTGTCACTCCGTGTAAACGGAGAGGTATCTCTGGGCCCACTCGGTAGGACATCATCATATGCGCAATGTGACCAAGGAGTTGATCACGGGATGATGTGTTACGGAACGAGTAAAGTGACTTGCCGGTAACGAGATTGAACAAGGTATCGGTATACCGACGATCGAATCTCGGGCAAGTAACATACCGATAGACAAAGGGAATTGTATACGGGATCGATTGAGTCCTTGACATCGTGGTTCATCCGATGAGATCATCGTGGAACATGTGGGAGCCAACATGGGTATCCAGATCCCGCTGTTGGTTATTGACCGGAGAACGTCTCGGTCATGTCTGCATGTCTCCCGAACCCGTAGGGTCTACACACTTAAGGTTCGGTGACGCTAGGGTTATAAAGGAAGCTTGTATGTGGTTACCGAATGTTGTTCGGAGTCCCGGATGAGATCCCGGACGTCACGAGGAGTTCCGGAATGGTCCGGAGGTAAAGATTTATATATAGGAAGTCCTGTTTCGGCCATCGGGACAAGTTTCGGGGTCATCGGTATTGTACCGGGACCACCGGAAGGGTCCCGGGGGCCCACCGGGTGGGGCCACCTGCCCCGGGGGGCCACATGGGCTGTAGGGGGTGCGCCTTGGCCTACATGGGCCAAGGGCACCAGCCCCTAGAGACCCATGCGCCAAGATAAAGGAAAAAGGGGAGAGTCCTAAAGGGGGAAGGCACCTCCGAGGTGCCTTGGGGAGGATGGACTCCTCCCCCCTCCTTAGCCGCACCCCTTCCTTGGAGGAGGGGGCAAGGCTGCGCCTCCCCCCTCTCCCCTGCCCCTATATATAGTGGAGGGGAGGGAGGGCATCCATACCTGAGCCCTTGGCGCCTCCCTCCCTCCCGTGACACCTCCTCCTCTCCCGTAGGTGCTTGGCGAAGCCCTGCAGGATTGCCACGCTCCTCCATCATCACCACGCCGTTGTGCTGCTGTTGGATGGAGTCTTCCTCAACCTCTCCCTCTCTCCTTGCTGGATCAAGGCGTGGGAGACGTCACCGGGCTGTACGTGTGTTGAACGCGGAGGTGCCGTCCGTTCGGCACTTGATCATCGGTGATCTGAATCACGACGAGTACGACTCCATCAACCCCGTTCACTTGAACGCTTCCGCTTAGCGATCTACAAGGGTATGTAGATGCACTCTCCTCTCTCCTTTCTACTCGTTGCTGGTCTCTCCATAGATAGATCTTGGTGTTACGTAGGAAATTTTTTGAATTTTTGCTACGTTCCCCAACAGTGGCATCATGAGCTAGGTCTATTGCGTAGATTCTTTGCACGAGTAGAACACAAAGTAGTTGTGGGCGTTGATGTTGTTCAATATGTTTACCGTTACTAGTCCAATCTTGTTTCGACGGTATTGTGGGATGAAGCGGCCCAGACCGACCTTACACGTACTCTTACGTGAGACAGGTTCCACCGATTGACATGCACTTGGTGCATAAGGTGGCTAGCGGGTGCCAGTCTCTCCCACTTTAGTCGGAACGGATTCGATGAAAAGGGTCCTTATGAAGGGTAAATAGCAATTGGCATATCACGTTGTGGTTTTGCGTAGGTAAGAAACGTTCTTGCTAGAACCCATAGCAGCCACGTAAAACATGCAAACAACAATTAGAGGACGTCTAACTTGTTTTTGCAGGGTATGCTATGTGATGTGATATGGCCAAAGGATGTGATGAATGATATATGTGATGTATGAGATTGATCATGTTCTTGTAATAGGATTCACGACTTGCATGTCGATGAGTATGACAACCGGCAGGAGCCATAGGAGTTGTCTTTATTTTTTGTATGACCTGCGTGTCATTGAAGAACGCCATGTAAACTACTTTACTTTATTGCTAAGCGCGTTAGTCATAGAAGTAGAAGTAGTCGTTGGCGTGACAACTTCATGAAGACACGATGATGGAGATCATGATGATGGAGATCATGGTGTCATGCCGGTGACAAGATGATCATGGAGCCCCGAAGATGAAGATCAAAGGAGCTATATGATATTGGCCATATCATGTCACTACTCTATTTGATTGCATGTGATGTTTATCATGTTTATGCATCTTGTTTACTTAGGACGACGGTAGTAAATAAGATGATCCCTTACAAAATTTCAAGAAGTGTTCTCCCCTAACTGTGCACCGTTACTACAGTTCGTCGCTTCTAAGCACCACGTGATGATCGGGTGTGATGGATTCTTACGTTCACATACAACGGGTGTAAGACAGTTTTACACAGCGAAAACACTTAGGGTTAACTTGACGAGCCTAGCATGTGCAGACATGGCCTCGGAACACGGAGACCGAAAGGTCGAGCATGAGTCGTATAGTAGATACGATCAACATGAAGATGTTCACCGACGTTAACTAGTCCGTCTCACGTGATGATCGGACACGGCCTAGTTGACTCGGATCATGTAATCACTTAGATGACTAGAGGGATGTCTATCTGAGTGGGAGTTCATAAGATGAACTTAATTATCTTGAACATAGTCAAAAGACCTTTTGCAAATTATGTCGTAGCTCGCGCTATAGTTCTACTGTTTTAGATATGTTCCTAGAGAAAATATAGTTGAAAGTTGACAGTAGCGATTATGCGATCAGTAGAAAGCTTATGTCCTTAATGCACCGCTTAGTGTGCTGAACCCCAAACATCGTTTGTGGATGTTTCGAACATCGAACATACACGTTTTGATAACTACGTGATAGTTCAGTTAAATGGTTTAAGTAGAGGCACCAAAGACGTTTTCGAAACGTCACGGAACATATGAGATGTTTCGAGGGCTGAAATTGAGATTTCAGGCTCGTGCCCACGTCAAGAGGTATAAGACCTCCGACGATTTTCTTAGCCTGCAAACTAAGGAGAGAAGCTCAATTGTTGAGCTTGTGCTCAGATTGTCTGAGTACAACAATCACTTGAATCGAGTGGGAGTTGATCTTCCAGATGAGATAGTGATGTTTCTCCAAAGTCATTGCCACCAAGCTGCTAGAGCTTCGTGATGAACTATAACATATCAAGGATAGAGATGATGATCCTTGAGGTATTCGCGTTGTTTGACATCGCGAAAGTAGAAATCAAGAAGGAGCATCAATTGTTGATGGTTGATGAAACCACTAGTTTCAAGAAGGGCAAGGGAAAGAAGGGATACTTCATGAAACGGCAAATCAGCTGCCGCACCAATGAAGAAACCCAAGGTTGAACCCAAACCCGAGACTAAGTGCTTCTGTAATAAGGGGAACAACCACTAGAGCAGCATTACCCTAGATACTTGGTAGATGAGAAGGCTGGCAAGGTCGATAGAAGTATATTGGATATACATTATGTTAATGTGTACTTTACTAGTACTCCTAGTAGCACCAGGGGATTAGATACCGGTTCGGTTGCTAAAGAGTTAGTAACTCGAAATAAAAGCTACGGAATAAACGGAGACTAGCTAAAGGAGAGCTGACGATATGTGTTGGAAGTGTTTCCAAGTTTGATATAATCGAGCATCGCACGCTCCCTCTACCATCAAGATTAGTATTAAACCTGAATAAGTGCTCTTGCACCTATAGGAATGGTTTATTGAATCTCGATCGTAGTGATACACATTTTCGTGCCAAAAGATATAAGATAGTAATGATAGTACCACTTACTTGTGGCACTGCCATGTAAGTCATAATGGTATAAAACGCATGAAGAAGCTCCATGTTGATGGATCTTTGGACTCACTCGTTTTTGAAAAGTTTGAGACATGCGAACCATGTCTATTGGTGTATATGCATGAAGAAACTCCATGCAAATGGACCGTTCGGACTCACTTGATTTTGAATCACTTGAGATATGCAAATCATACCACATGGGCAAGATGACTGAAAAGCCTCGGTTTCAGTAAGATGGAACAAGATAGCAACTTGTTGGAAGTAACACATTTTGATGTGTGCAGTCGAATGAGTGCTGAGGCATGCAGTGAATATCATTATGTTCTTACTTCACAGATGATTCGAGTAAATGTTGAGTATATTTACTTGATGAAACACAAGTCTGAATTATCGAATGGTTCAAGTAATGTCAGAGTGAAGTAGCAGATCATTGTGACAAGAGGATAAAATGTCTATGATATGATCATAGAGATGAATATCTGAGTTACGAGTTTTGGCACACAATTAAGACATTGTGGAAATTGTTTTGCAATTAATACCGCCTGGAACACCATAATGTGATGGTGTGTCCGAACATCATAGTTGCACCCTATTGGATATGGTGCGTACCATGATGTCTCTTATCGAATTACCACTATCGTTCATGGATTAGGCATTAGAGACAACCACATTCACTTTAAATAGGGCACCACGTAATTCCGATGAGATGACACCGTATGAATTATGGTTTAGAGAAACCTAAGTTGTCGTTTCTTAAAAGTTTGGGGCTGCGACGCTTATATGAAAAAGTTTCAGGCTGATAAGCTAGAACCCAAAGCGGATAAATGCATCTTCATAGGACACCCAAAATAGTTGGGTATACCTCCTGTCTCAGATCCAAAAGCAATAAAGGATTGTTTCTTGAATCAGGTCCTTTCTCGAGGAAAGGTTTCTCTCGAAAGAGTTGAGTGGGAGGATGGTGGAGACTTGATGAGGTTATTGAACCGTCTCTTCAACTAGTGTGTGGCAGGGCACAGGAAGTTGTTCCTCTGGCACCTACTGAAGGAAATATGACCTAGAGGCAATAATAAAGTTATTATTTATTTCCTTATATCATGATAAATGTTTATTATTCATGCTAGAATTGTATTAACCGGAAACATAATACATGTGTGAATACATAGACAAACAGAGTGTCACTAGTATGCCTCTACTTGACTAGCTCGTTAATCAAAGATGGTTATGTTTCCTGACCATGAACAATGAGTTGTTATTTGATTAACGAGGTCACATCATTAGTTGAATGATCTGATTGACATGACCCATTCCATTAGCTTAGCACCTGATCGTTTAGTATGTTGCTATTGCTTTCTTCATGACTTATACATGTTCCTATGACTATGAGATTATGCAACTCCCGTTTGCCGGAGGAACACTTTGGGTGCTACCAAACGTCACAACGTAACTGGGTGATTATAAAGGAGCATTACAGGTGTCTCCAAAGGTAGATGTTGGGTTGGCGTATTTCGAGATTAGGATTTGTCACTCCGATTGTCGGAGAGGTATCTCTGGGCCCTCTCGGTAATGCACATCACATAAGCCTTGCAAGCATTACAACTAATATGTTAGTTGTGAGATGATGTATTACGGAACGAGTAAAGAGACTTGCCGGTAACGAGATTGAACTAGGTATTGGATACCGACGATCGAATCTCGGGCAAGTAACATACCGATGACAAAGGGAACAACGTATGTTGTTATGCGGTCTGACCGATAAAGATCTTCGTAGAATATGTAGGAGCCAATATGGGCATCCAGGTCCCGCTATTGGTTATTGACCGGAGACGTGTCTCGGTCATGTCTACATTGTTCTCGAACCCGTAGGGTCCGCACGCTTAAGGTTACGATGACAGTTATATTATGAGTTTATGCATTTTGATGTACCGAAGGTTGTTCGGAGTCCCGGATGTGATCACGGACATGACGAGGAGTCTCGAAATGGTCGAGACGTAAAGATTGATATATTGGAAGCCTATATTTGGATATCGGAAGTGTTCCGGGTGAAATCGGGATTTTACCGGAATACCGAGAGGGTTACCGGAACCCCCCGGGAGCTATTTGGGCCATAGTGGGCCTTAGTGGAAAAGAGAAGGGGCTGCCCTAGATGGGCTGCGCGCCACCCCCTTCCCCTAGTCCTATTAGGACTAGGAGAGGTGGCCGGCCCCCTCCTCCTCTTTTCCCCTCCGAGGAATCCTAGTTGGACTAGGATTGGAGGGGGAATCCTACTCCCAGAGGGAGTAGGACTCTCCTGCGCCTCCCCCCTTGGCCGGCCAGCCTCCCCTCCTCTCCTCCTTTATATACGGAGGCAGGGGCACCTCTAAACACACAAGTTGACACAAGTTGATCCACGTGATCGATTCCTTAGCCGTGTGCGGTGCCCCCTGCCACCATATTCCTCGATAATACTGTAGCGGAGTTTAGGCGAAGCCCTGCTGCTGTAGTTCATCAAGATCGTCACCACGCCGTCGTGCTGACGAAACTCTTCCCCGACACTTTGCTGGATCGGAGTCCGGGGATCGTCATCGAGCTGAACGTGTGCTCGAACTCGGAGGTGCCGTAGTTTCGGTGCTTGATCGGTTGGATCGTGAAGACGTACGACTACTTCCTCTACGTCGTGTCATCGCTTCCGCAGTCGGTCTGCGTTGGGTACGTAGACAACACTCTCCTCTCGTTGCTATGCATCACATGATCCTGTGTGCGCGTAGGAAATTTTTGAAATTACTACGAAACCCAACAGTGGTATCAGAGCCTAGGTTATTGATGTTGATGTTATATGCACGAGTAGAACACAAGTGAGTTGTGGACGATACAAGTCATACTGCCTACCAGCATGTCATATTTTGGTTCGGCGGTATTGTTGGACGAGACGACCCAGACCAACCTTACGCGTACGCTTACGCGAGACCGGTTCCCTCGACGTGCTTTGCACAGAGATGGCTTGCGGGCGACTGTCTCTCCAACTTTAGTTGAACCAAGTATGGCTACGCCCGGTCCTTGCGAAGGTTAAAACGGAGTCTATTTGACAAACTATCGTTGTGGTTTTGATGCGTAGGTGAGATTGGTTCTTACTTAAGCCCGTAGCAGCCACGTAAAACATGCAACAACAAAGTAGAGGACGTCTAACTTGTTTTTGCAGGGCATGTTGTGATGTGATATGGTCAAGGCATGATGCTGAATTTTATTGTATGAGATGATCATGTTTTGTAACCAAGTTATCGGCAACTGGCAGGAGCCATATGGTTGTCGCTTTATTGTATGCAATGCAATCGCGATGTAATGCTTAACTTTATTACTAAACGGTAGTGATAGTCGTGGAAGCATAAGATTGGCGAGACGACAACGATGCTACGATGGAGATCAAGGTGTCGCGCCGGTGACGATGGTGATCATGACGGTGCTTCGGAGATGGAGATCACAAGCACGAGATGATGATGGCCATATCATATCACTTATATTGATTGCATGTGATGTTTATCTTTTTATGCATCTTATCTTGCTTTGATTGACGGTAGCATTATAAGATGATCTCTCATTAAATTATCAAGAAGTGTTCTCCCTGAGTATGCACCGTTGCCAAAGTTCGTCGTGCCCAGACACCACGTGATGATCGGGTGTGATAAGCTCTACGTCCATCTACAACGGGTGCAAGCCAGTTTTTGCACACGCAGAATACTCAGGTTAAACTTGACGAGCCTAGCATATGCAGATATGGCCTCGGAACACGGAGACCGAAAGGTCGAGCGTGAATCATATAGTAGATATGATCAACATAACGATGTTCACCATTGAAACTACTCCATCTCACGTGATGATCGGTTATGGTTTAGTTGATTTGGATCACGTGATCACTTAGAGGATTAGAGGGATGTCTATCTAAGTGGGAGTTCTTAAGTAATATGATTAAATTGAACTTAAATTTATCATGAACTTAGTCCTGGTAGTATTTTGCAAATCATGTTGTAGATCAATAGCTCGCGTTGTTGCTTCCCTGTGTTTATTTTGATATGTTCCTAGAGAAAATTGTGTTGAAAAATGTTAGTAGCAATGTTGCGGATTTGATCCGTGATCTGAGGTTAAATCCTCATTGCTGCACAGAAGAATTATGTCCTTAATGCACCGCTAGGTGACAGACCTATTGCAGGAGCAGATGCAGAAGTTATGAACGTCTGGCTAGCTCAATATGATGACTACTTGATAGTTTAGTGCACCATGCTTAACGGCTTAGAATCGGGACTTCAAAGACGTTTTGAACGTCATGGACCATATGAGATGTTCCAGGAATTGAAGTTAATATTTCAAGCAAATACCCGAGTTGAGAGATATGAAGTCTCCAACAAGTTCTATAGCTAAAAGATGGAGGAGAATCGCTCAACTAGTGAGCATGTGCTCAGATTGTCTGGGTACTTCAATCGCTTGAATCAAGTGGGAGTTAATCTTCCAGATAAGATAGTGATTGACAGAATTCTCTAGTCACCATCACCAAGTTAGTAGAACTTCGTGATGAACTATAGTATGCAAGGGATGATGAAAATGATTCCCGAGCTCTTCGTGATGTTGAAATCAACGAAGGTAGAAATCAAGAAAGAGCATCAAGTGTTGATGGTTGACAAGATCACTAGTTTCAAGAAAAGGGCAAAGGGAAAGAAAGGGGAACTTCAAGTAGATTGACAAGCAAGTTGTCACTCCCACGAAGAAGCCCAAAGCTGAACCAAAGCCTGAAACTGAGTGCTTACACTGCAAAGGAAATGGTCACTGGAAGCGGAACTACCCTAAATATTTGGTGGATAAGAAGGATGGCAAAGTGAAAAAGGGTATATTTGATATACAGGTGTTTGATGTGTGCTTTACTAGTGTTTATAGCAACCCCTCGGTATTTGGTACTGGTTCAGTTGCTAAGAGTAGTAACTCGAAACGGGAGTTGCAGAATAAACAGAAACTAGTTAAGGGTGAAGTGATGATGTGTGTTGAAAGTAGTTTCAAGATTGATATGATCATCATCGCACACTCCCTATTCTTTCGGGATTAGTGTTGAACCTAAATAAATGTTATTTGGTGTTTGCGTTGAGCATGAATATGATTTGATCATGTTTATTGCAATACGGTTATTCATTTAAGTAAGAGAATAAACTGTTGTTCTATTTACATGAATAAAACCTTATATGGTTACACACCCAATGAAAATGGTTCATTGGATCTCGATCGTAGTGATACACATATTCATAATATTGATGCCAAAAGATGCAAAGTTAATAATGATAGTGCAACTTATTTGTGGCACTGCCGTTTGGGTCATATCGGTGTAAAGCGCATGAAGAAACTCCATAAAGATGGATTTTCGGAATCACTTGGTTATGAATCATTTGATGCTTGCGAACCGTGCCTTTTGGGCAAGATGACTAAAACTCCGTTCTTCGGAACAATGGAACGAGTTACTGACTTGTTGGAAATAATACATACCGATGTATGCGATCCAATGAGTGCTGTTGCTCGTGGCAAGCATCGTTGTTTTCTGACCTTCACAAGATGATTTGAGCAGATATGGGTATATCTACTTGATGAAACATAAGTCTGAAATAGTTGAAAGGTTCAAAGAATTTCAGAGTGAAGTGGAAAAATCATCGTAACAAGAAAATAAAGTTTCTGCGATCTGATCGCGGAGACAAATATTTGAGTTACGAGTTTGGTCTTCAATTAAAACAATGTGGAATAGTTTCACAGCTCACGCCACCTGGAACACCACATCGTTATGGTGTGTCCGAACGTCGTAACCGCACTTTATTTGATATGGTGCGATCTATGATATCTCTTTACCACTATCGTTTTGGGGTTATGCATTAGAGACAGCTGCATTCACGTTTTAAAATAGGGCACCATCTAAATCCGTTGAGACGACACTGTATGAACTATGGTTTAGCAGTAAACCTAACCTGTTGTTTCTTAAAGTTTGGGGCTGCGATGCTTATGTGAAAAAGGTTTCATCCTGATAAGCTCGAACCCAAATCGGAGAAGTGCGTCTTCATACCCAAAGGAAATTGTTGGGTACACCTTCTATCACAGATCCGAAGGCAAGACATTCGTTGCTAAAATGGATCCTTTCCAGAGAAGGAGTTTCTCTCGAAAGAAGTGAGTGGGAGGAGAGTAGAACTTGATGAGGTAATTATACCTTCTCCCTTATTGGAAAGTAGTTCATCACAGAAATCAGTTCCAGTGATTCCTACACCAATAAGTGAGGAAGTTAATGATGATGATCATCAAACTTCAGATCAAGTTACTACCAAACCTCGTAGGTCTTCCAGAGTAAGATCCGCACCAGAGTGGTACGGTAATCATGTTCTGGAAGTCATGTTACTAGACCATGATGAACCTACGAACTATGAGGAAGCAATGATGAGCCCAGATTCCACGAAATGGCTTGAGGCCATGAAATCTGAGATATGATCCATGTATGAGAACAAAGTGTAGACTTTGATTGACTTGCCCGATGATCGGTGAGTCATTAAGAATAAATGGATCTTCAAGAGGAAGACGGACGTTGATAGTAGTGTTACTATCTACAAAGCTAGACTTGTCGAAAAAGGTTTTTGACAAAGTTCAAGGTGTTGAATACGATGAGATTTTCTTACTCGTATCGATGCTTAAAAGTCTGTCCGAATCATGTTAGCAATTGCCGCATTTTATGATTATGAAATTTGGCAGATGGATGTCAAAACTGCATTCCTGAATGGATTTCTGGAAGAAGAGTTGTATATGATGCAACCGGAAGGTTTTGTCGATCCAAAGGGAGCTAACAAAGTGTGCAAGCTCCAGCGATCCATTTATGGACTGGTGCAAGAATCTCGGAGTTGGAATATACGCTTTGATAAGTTGATCAAAGCATATAGTTATTGTACAGACTTACAGTGAAGCCTGTATTTACAAGAAAGTGAGTGGGAGCACTACAACATTTCTGATAAGTATATGTGAATGACATATTGTTGATCGGAAATAATGTAGAATTATTCTGCAAAGCATGAAAGGATACTTGAATAAAAGTTTTTCAAAGAAAGACCTTGGTGAAGCTGCTTACACATTGAGCATCAAGATCTATATAGATAGATGAAGACGCTTGATAAGATTTTTTCAATGAATACATACCTTGATAAATTTTTGAAATAGTTCAAAATGGAACAGTCAAAGAAGGAGTTCTTGCCTGTGTTGCAAGGTGTTAAGTTGAGTAAGACTCAAAGCCCGACCACGGCAGAAAATAGAAAGAGAATGAAAGTCATTCCCTATGCCTCAGTCATAGGTTCTATAAAGTATGCCATGCTGTATACCAGATCTATTGTATGCCATACCACTGAGTTTGGCAAGGGAGTACAATAGTGATCTAGGAGTAGATCACTGGAGAAGCGGTCAAAATTGTCCTTAGTGGAATAAGGATATGTTTCTCGATTATGGAAAAAGGTTCGTCGTAAAAGGTTACGCCGATGCAAGTTTGACACTAATCTAGATGACTCTAAGTCTTGATCTAGATACATATTGAAAGTGGGAGCAATTAGCTAGAGTAGCTCCGTGCAGAGCATTGTAGACATAGAATTCGCAAAATACTTACGGATCTGTATATGACATACCCGTTGACTAAGATTCTCTCACAAGCAAAACATGATCACACCTTAGTACTCCTTGGGTGTTAATCACATAGCGATGTGAACTAGATTACTGAATCTAGTAAACCCTTTGGGTGTTGGTCACATAGCGATGTGAACTATGGGTGTTAATCACATGGTGATGTGAACTATTGCTGTTAAATCACATGGCGATGTGAACTAGATTATTGACTCTAGTGCAAGTGGGAGACTGAAGGAAATATGCCCTAGAGGCAATAATAAAGTTATTATTTATTTCCTTATATCATGATAAATGTTTATTATTCATGCTAGAATTGTATTAACCGGAAACATAATACATGTGTGAATACATAGACAAACAGAGTGTCACTAGTATGCCTCTACTTGACTAGCTCGTTAATCAAAGATGGTTATGTTTCCTGACCATGAACAATGAGTTGTTATTTGATTAACGAGGTCACATCATTAGTTGAATGATCTGATTGACATGACCCATTCCATTAGCTTAGCACCTGATCGTTTAGTATGTTGCTATTGCTTTCTTCATGACTTATACATGTTCCTATGACTATGAGATTATGCAACTCCCGTTTGCCGGAGGAACACTTTGGGTGCTACCAAACGTCACAACGTAACTGGGTGATTATAAAGGAGCATTACAGGTGTCTCCAAAGGTAGATGTTGGGTTGGCGTATTTCGAGATTAGGATTTGTCACTCCGATTGTCGGAGAGGTATCTCTGGGCCCTCTCGGTAATGCACATCACATAAGCCTTGCAAGCATTACAACTAATATGTTAGTTGTGAGATGATGTATTACGGAACGAGTAAAGAGACTTGCCGGTAACGAGATTGAACTAGGTATTGGATACCGACGATCGAATCTCGGGCAAGTAACATACCGATGACAAAGGGAACAACGTATGTTGTTATGCGGTCTGACCGATAAAGATCTTCGTAGAATATGTAGGAGCCAATATGGGCATCCAGGTCCCGCTATTGGTTATTGACCGGAGACGTGTCTCGGTCATGTCTACATTGTTCTCGAACCCGTAGGGTCCGCACGCTTAAGGTTACGATGACAGTTATATTATGAGTTTATGCATTTTGATGTACCGAAGGTTGTTCGGAGTCCCGGATGTGATCACGGACATGACGAGGAGTCTCGAAATGGTCGAGACGTAAAGATTGATATATTGGAAGCCTATATTTGGATATCGGAAGTGTTCCGGGTGAAATCGGGATTTTACCGGAATACCGAGAGGGTTACCGGAACCCCCCGGGAGCTATTTGGGCCATAGTGGGCCTTAGTGGAAAAGAGAAGGGGCTGCCCTAGATGGGCTGCGCGCCACCCCCTTCCCCTAGTCCTATTAGGACTAGGAGAGGTGGCCGGCCCCCTCCTCCTCTTTTCCCCTCCGAGGAATCCTAGTTGGACTAGGATTGGAGGGGGAATCCTACTCCCAGAGGGAGTAGGACTCTCCTGCGCCTCCCCCCCTTGGCCGGCCAGCCTCCCCTCCTCTCCTCCTTTATATACGGAGGCAGGGGCACCTCTAAACACACAAGTTGACACAAGTTGATCCACGTGATCGATTCCTTAGCCGTGTGCGGTGCCCCCTGCCACCATATTCCTCGATAATACTGTAGCGGAGTTTAGGCGAAGCCCTGCTGCTGTAGTTCATCAAGATCGTCACCACGCCGTCATGCTGACGAAACTCTTCCCCGACACTTTGCTGGATCGGAGTCCGGGGATCGTCATCGAGCTGAACGTGTGCTCGAACTCGGAGGTGCCGTAGTTTCGGTGCTTGATCGGTTGGATCGTGAAGACGTACGACTACTTCCTCTACGTCGTGTCATCGCTTCCGCAATCGGTCTGCGTTGGGTACGTAGACAACACTCTCCTCTCGTTGCTATGCATCACATGATCCTGTGTGCACGTAGGAAATTTTTTGAAATTACTACGAAACCCAACACCTACACCAATTGAAGTGGAAGCTTATGATATTGATCATGAAACTTCGGATCAAGTCACTACCAAACCTCGTAGGACGACAAGGACACGTACTACTTCGGAGTGGTAAGGTGATCCTGTCTTGAAGGTCATGTTGCTAGACAACAATGAACCTACGAGCTATGGAGAAGCGATGGTGGGCCCAAATTCCGACAAATGGTTAGAAGCCATGAAATCCGAGATAGTATCCATATATCAGAACAAAGCATGGACTTTGGTGGACTTGCCCGATGATCGGCAAGCCATTGAGATAAATGGATCTTTTAAGAAGAAGACGGACGTGGATGGTAATGTCACCATCTATGAAGCTCGACTTGTGGCGAAGTGTTTTCCGACAAGTTCAAGGAGTTGACTACGATGAGATTTTCTCACTCGTAGCGATGCTTAAAGTCCGTCGGAATCATGTTAGCATTAGCTGCATTTATGAAATCTGGCAGATGGATGTCAAGACAAGTTTCCTTACCAGTTTTCGTAAGGAAAGGTTGTATGCAATACAATCAGAAAAGTTTTGTCGATCCTAAGGATGCTAAAAGGTATGCTAGCTCCAGCGATCCTTTTAAGGACTGGAGTAAGCATCTCGGAGTTGGAATGTACGCTTTGATGAGATGATCAAAGATTTTGGATTTATACAAAGTTTATAAGAAACTTGTATTTCCAAAGAAGTGAGTGGGAGCACTATAGAATTTCTGATGAGTATATGTTGTTGACATATTGATGATCAGAGATGATGTAGAATTTCTAGAAAGCATATAGGGTTATTTGAAAGGTGTTTTTCAATGGAAAGCCTGAATTAAGCTACTTGAACATTGAGCATCAAGATCTATAAGGATAGATCAAAATGCTTAATAATACTTTCAAATGAGCACATACCTTGACATGATCTTGAAGGTGTTCAAGATGGACCAGTCAAAGAAGGAGTTCTTGCCTGAGTTGTAAGGTACGAAGTTAAGACTTAAAGCTCGACCACGGCAGAAAAGAGAGAAAGGACGAAGGTCGTCCCCTATGCTTAAGACGTAGGCTCTATAGTATGCTATGCTGTGTACCGCACCTGAAGTGTGCCTTGCCATGAGTTAGTCAAGGGGTACAAGAGTGATCCAAGAATGGATCACAGACAGCGGTCAAAGTTATCCTTAGTAACTAGTGGACTAAGGAATTTTCTCGATTATGGAGGTGGTAAAAGAGTTCGTCGTAAAGGTTACGTCGATGCAAGCTTAACACCTATCCGGATAGCTCTAAGTAGAGATACCGGATACGTATTATGGGGCAACAATTTAGAATAGCTCCAAGTGGAACAGTTATTTGGAATAGCTCCAAATAGAGCGTGGTAGCTGCATCTAGGAGATGACATAGAGATTTGTAAAGCACACACGGATCTGAAAGGTTCAGGCCCGTTGACTAAAACCTCTCTCACAAGCAACATGATCAAACATAAAACTCATTGAGTGTTAATCACATAGTGATGTGAACTAGACTACTGACTCTAGTAAACTCTTGGGTATTAGTCACATGACGATGTGACCTGTGAGTGTTAATCACATGGCGATGTGAACTAGATTATTGACTCTAGTGCAAGTGGGAGACTGTTGGAAATATGCCCTAGAGGCAATAATAAAAGTATTATTATTATATTTCCTTGTTCATGATAATTGTCTTTTATTCATGCTATAACTGTATTATCCGGAAATCGTAATACACGTGTGAATACATAGACCACAATATGTCCCTAGTGAGCCTCTAGTTGACTAGCTCGTTGTGATCAACAGATAGTCATGGTTTCCTGGCTATGGACATTGGATGTCATTGATAACGGGATCACATCATTAGGAGAATGATGTGATGGACAAGACCCAATCCTAAGACTAGCACAAAAGATCGTGTAGTTCGTTTGCTAGAGCTTTGCCAATGTCAAGTATCTCTTCCTTTGACCATGAGATCGTATAACTCCTGGATACCGTAGGAGTGCTTTGGGTGTATCAAACGTCACAACGTAACTGGGTGACTATAAAGGTGCACTGCAGGTATCTCCGAAAGTATCTATTGTTTTATGCGGATCGAGACTGGGATTTGTCACTCCGTGTAAACGAAGAGGTATCTCTGGGCCCACTCGGTAGGACATCATCATATGCGCAATGTGACCAAGGAGTTGATCACGGGATGATGTGTTACGGAACGAGTAAAGTGACTTGCCGGTAACGAGATTGAACAAGGTATCGGTATACCGACGATCGAATCTCGGGCAAGTAACATACCGATAGACAAAGGGAATTGTATACGGGATCGATTGAGTCCTTGACATCGTGGTTCATCCGATGAGATCATCGTGGAACATGTGGGAGCCAACATGGGTATCCAGATCCCGCTGTTGGTTATTGACCGGAGAACGTCTCGGTCATGTCTGCATGTCTCCCGAACCCGTAGGGTCTACACACTTAAGGTTCGGTGACGCTAGGGTTATAAAGGAAGCTTGTATGTGGTTACCGAATGTTGTTCGGAGTCCCGGATGAGATCCCGGACGTCACGAGGAGTTCCGGAATGGTCCGGAGGTAAAGATTTATATATAGGAAGTCCTGTTTCGGCCATCGGGACAAGTTTCGGGGTCATCGGTATTGTACCGGGACCACCGGAAGGGTCCCGGGGGCCCACCGGGTGGGGCCACCTGCCCCGGGGGGCCACATGGGCTGTAGGGGGTGCGCCTTGGCCTACATGGACCAAGGGCACCAGCCCCTAGAGACCCATGCGCCAAGATAAAGGAAAAAGGGGAGAGTCCTAAAGGGGGAAGGCACCTCCGAGGTGCCTTGGGGAGGATGGACTCCTCCCCCCTCCTTAGCCGCACCCCTTCCTTGGAGGAGGGGGCAAGGCTGCGCCTCCCCCTCTCCCCTGCCCCTATATATAGTGGAGGGGAGGGAGGGCATCCATACCTGAGCCCTTGGCGCCTCCCTCCCTCCCGTGACACCTCCTCCTCTCCCGTAGGTGCTTGGCGAAGCCCTGCAGGATTGCCACGCTCCTCCATCATCACCACGCCATTGTGCTGCTGTTGGATGGAGTCTTCCTCAACCTCTCCCTCTCTCCTTGCTGGATCAAGGCGTGGGAGACGTCACCGGGCTGTACGTGTGTTGAACGCGGAGGTGCCGTCCGTTCGGCACTTGATCATCGGTGATCTGAATCACGACGAGTACGACTCCATCAACCCCGTTCACTTGAACGCTTCCGCTTAGCGATCTACAAGGGTATGTAGATGACTCTCCTCTCTCCTTTCTACTCGTTGCTGGTCTCTCCATAGATAGATCTTGGTGTTACGTAGGAAATTTTTTGAATTTCTGCTACGTTCCCCAACATTAAGTACCTGTTTAAATTATGATTTTAATTGTTTTTCTTTAAACCTATCATGGATGCTTACCATGGGCAATGCCCACCAGCTGGCAAAAGTATGGATCATTTGAAGAATGTCCAAAAAACACTATGTTCAACTTAGGATGTCCTGGTAGGACAGAAGGCTTTGTTTGAGAGAATGTTGTTTGTCAACATCCATCAAATGACCCCATTTATTTTATATTGCGTGTACGACCAATTCAAGGCACCATGCCAAGTAGTTTGTGTTTTCGATAATTTTTGTATTTTCTTGAGTTTTCTCGAACAAAATAGGCTGATAAATGGGGTCTTCGTTTGAGAACTAGACCATGTTCAACGGAGGGTGTGCAGGTGCCTTCGTTTGAGAACTCCTTGCTTCTCAACATCCATAAAATGATACGATTTTTTAATTTGTGTATATGACCAATTCAAAGCACCGTTCAAAGGTTTTTTGGTTTTCGACAAAATTTTCATTTTCTGAAGTTTTCTCGGTAAAAATGGCTGATAAATGGCGGGATGCGTCACAATTTGCATACGGTGTCAAAAATTGTTCAAATCCAACATGGATGGCTACCATGGGCATGTCGACCTGCTTGCAAAAGTTAGGGTCATTTCAAGAATGTCCAAAACTAGACCGTTCAACGGAGGGTGTCCGGATAGGCCAGAAAGCTCCATTTGCAAGCACGATGTTTCTCGACATCTGACAACTGGCCCCAATTTATATTGGCTTGCATGACTAATTAAAGGCACCATGCCAATTTTTATTGGTTTCAACTTTTTTTGCATTTTCTGGAGGTTTCTCGGTTAAAAAATCTCGATAAATGGCCCAACATGTCGCAACTTGCATACGTTGTCAGAAACGTTAAAACCTGACATGCATGCCTAATATGGACATGCTGACTTGCTTACAAAAGTTGAGGTCTGTTCAACAATGTCAAAAACTAGACCATCTTCATCAGAGGGTTGTGCAGTTAGGCTAAAAGGCTACGTTTGAGAGCACGTTGTTTCTCAAATGGCCCCACTTTTTTTACATGGCCTTGAATGACCAATTCAAGGCACCATGTCAAAGTTTTTCACAAATGTTGCACTTTCCGTAGTTTTCTCTATAAAAACAGGTCGATAAATGGCTGGACGTGTCACAACTTGCACAAGGTGTCAAAAATCGTTGAAACCTAACATGGATGCCTACCATGGACATGCCCATCGGCTCGCAAAAGTTGGTCTCATTTCAAGTATGCACACCAATTGACCATGTTGAATGGAGTGTGTTCAGGTAGGCTAGAAGACTCCGTCTAAGATCACGTTGTTTCACCGCATCCTTGAAATGGCCTCAATTTTTTCCATAATCTTGTATGACCAATTTAAGGCATCAAGCCAAGTTGTTTGGGTTTTTCACAGGTTTTGCATCTTCTAGAGTTCTCCCAGTGAAAAAAGTCGATAAATGGCCTGTCGTGTCGCAACATGCTTACGTGTCGGAAGGCATTCAAACTAGGCATGGATGCCTAAGATGGGCTTGCCCACCTACTTGCAAAAGTTCGGGTCAGTCCTGAGATTTAAAAAAATATATATACTGGCCATAATATTTTGAAAATGTTAATCATGCATTTGAAAAATGTTAATTATGTACGGAAAAATTGTTGATCATGGATTAAAAATGACAAAATCTTTGGATCATGTATATGAAAATATTCATCAAGCATTTAAAAAATCTTTATAAGTATTAAAAAATGTTAACCAAGCATTTGGAAAATTTTAAATGTGTATAGAAAAAATGTTGAACATGCATTAGAAAATAAAAAAATTATCATTGTATATAAAAATGTTAATCAAGCTTTTGAATAAAAATAAGACTAAGTATTTGAAAAATGTTAATCAAGCTTTCGAGAATGTTAAATGTGTATAGAAAAAATGTTGATCATGCATAATAAAGGTAATCTTGCATTTGAAAAAACGTTGATACAATATTTGAAAAATATGAAATGTGCATGAAGAAATGTTGTGAATTTCTAGAAAATGTTAATCTTGTATTTTGAAATTGTAAATCAAGCATTTGAATTTTTTTAAAGTGTGTATAGGAAACATGTTTACCATGTATTAGAAAAATGTTAATCTTGTATTTGCAATATGTTAGTCAATCATTTATAAAATGTTAAATTTGTATAGAAAAATGTTGACCATGTATTGAAAAATGATGAATTGTTTTATTTTATATATAAAAATGTTAATCAAGCATTTGAAAAAAAATCTTGAACAAGTACTTGAACAATGTTGATCAAGAATTTAAAAAATGTTAAATGTATATTTGAAAAATGTTGACCATGTATTCAAAAAATTATTTCAAAACATGTATTTAAGAAAAATGTAGATGGTGTATCTGAAAATGTATACTATGCACTGAGAAAACCTACCCGAAAAAAGAGAATGAAGAAAACTGGAAGAAAACAAAAAAAGAAACAAATAAACCCAAGTAAAAAAATAAAAAACAAAGAAACCCAAGTAAAAAAAACTAAGTATAAGGAAGAAAACTGATAAAAAAAAGAAAATTGTATTATATCAAATAAAAGTAAAATTGAATAAAATTGATGAAGAAATAAAGAAAATCAAAGAAAAAAAATGAAAGAAACAACCAAGGTGAAAGAACCAGCAAAGAAAACACGAGCGATCGAACGAATGGGCCTGGCCCAGTACTGTAGTGAGGGGGTAGATTCTTCAACGAGAGCTCCTTCCATCGCGCTTAATGCGAGATATAGCTCTTGTGATGATTCCACTGCTAACTGCGAACGGTCATGCCGCTAGGATAAATTGGTCCAAGTCATCCATTGGGTCTAGCCCTGCACATTTTTGGAAAAAGGGCGTTGGCCCATCATGGACTATGAGACTACAACACGAATTCTTGTTGTATTGTACTCCCTCCGTCCGGAAATACTTGTCATCAAAATGAATAAAATGAGATGTATTTTAGTTCTACTAGCAAAAGAGCCCATGCGTTGCAAGGAGACAGAAAAAATACACGCTCTTAACCCAATGACCACGACTCGAGACCCTGATAGGTAGACGTTCTTTATTTAAAATGGCATCACATTTGTGTTCCTAACGGTGGTCTCACTGCTCACACAATGAAAATGCATTTGAATGTGGTCCGTCCTAAGGCGTCTCACACACACACACACACGCGCGCGCGCTCGCACGCACACAATCGCTCAGAATAAGATGAGAAAAGTGTTGTTTTTTCCCGCGAGGTTTTTCAGAGTTGTGTATGCGTGGTTATCAATGTTTTTTCCCACTCAATCTAGTTTTAATGTGTGTTTATTTGCAATTTGGATCGCCGCCGGTGCGAAAGAAAAATGGACCGTGCACTATAGATTAAGTTTGCACCCAAATTAATAGTTTAGAAATATTTAACAGCTAAAAGTAACAACATATTTAGATTCTACACATATTTCTAATGAAATTTCATATATAATATGTTAAAATCGAAGTTACGGTTTAAAAGATATGAATAATTTTGTTTTAGATAAACTGCGGATTGATTAACCAAAAGGTTAGGGGGTTTTCTGTTAAAATACAAAAAACGGTTCGTATGACTTAAATATGGACGGCGGGTTGATTACCTGAAATTTCAGGGGGTTTTCTAAAAAAGGTTCGGTATGACTTATAGATGGACTGCGGGTTGATTTCAATAAACTGTAGGGACTTTTTTGTAAATAGAGGTGACGGACGACGGAAACCCACCGTGCTTTATTATTAGGTAGAGATATATATTCCTTTTTGTCCATTTTGATGACAAGTATTTTCAGACGAAGGGAGTCTCACGTAACTTCGACTGGTGTAGTGGTTACGACATGGAGGCCCTTGAGTTTGGTGGTTCAGTTTTATTTTGTAGTACTATATATGACCATCATGCCCTTTGCCATCAATGTGTTAAGGGGGTTGTACCGAAACATAAGCCATTATGTTCAGGGGTTGTGTACCGAAACAGAAGTGTTTGTTACAACACCTGGTGATGCAAGCACACGATGCAGGGAGGTCTGTGGCGCTCGTTGTCCCTCTTGTCCTCCGCGCATGGTTGTGTAATCTCTACTATTTAAAAAGAACGCAAAGTTCACATTTCACCTTTCTTTCCGTCATACCTTCGTCCAACCTTCCATGTATATGATAATCAATCAACTTAATTACTTACCTTTTGAACCAAATTCACTTCAATTTACTTACCAAACTTTTAATCAAAATAGAAGGTAATTCACAGTTAGACTTTGATAAAGATTTATTTACACAATCGTATTATTATTGATAGGTAAATCACAAGCTAACATATTAGAATATTTATATCTCGTTGCAACACATGGGCGTTGTTCTAGTAGTTTGGAGAAAAAGACAACGCGGGGTAGGGACGAAGATCCTGATCTGACGGTTTGGAGGGCAAGGCATAGTGCGCGATTGGAGTGCTGCACCCGACCGACTGAAATTTGGGTCGGCGCCTAGCATCCATCTAGACAGAGGACTGAAATTTACGTGATGAAATTTCTTGATGTAAGTTGATGTTAGTCTCGATATCCATTGTGTCTGAGCAAATCGCAACGCATGGAAACACCAAACTTCGCACCTGGGGTCATTTCGAAGTAGCAAAACCGTGGAAAATTACGATTGCTTTCTAGCTGCAAGGTTTGGCGGGGTTTATGAAAGATGACGAGGAGTGGAGTGGAGTGGAGTGGAGTGAAGTGCAACACGAGTAGTATGTACTGTTGAAGTATATTGCCCTCGTCTCTCCATCAGTTCGGACTTTTGGATAAGTTGGTCGGACGCGGGCAATATACTTCAACACCCCCCCTCACGTCTAGGCTTATTTAGCTCTTAGACGTGGGATTTATGTAGGCCGCAGAATTTTTTTTTAATACTGCGTTGGCAGGGTTTTAAACTCAAGACCTCTTGGCTCTGATACCATATTAAATTCATACACCGACCAACTTATCCAAAAGTCTGAACTAATGGAGAGACGCGGGCAATATACTTCAACATGTACATTACAAGAGGAAGCAGCAGCAGCTGCCGAAATCAAATCATGCAACCTTCGCTAGTGCAGGACACAACCACACCATTTTTCCCTTGCTGGCAACGTGACGCGATGGCCATGGTGCCGATGACAGCGGAGCCGATCCTCCACCTGGAGCAGTGCCAGCTTCGTCCACCAGACCACCGCAGATGGTGGGGACTTGCGGCGGCGGCCCTGCTCCGCCTGCTGTTTGCCGTTGGCGCTCTCCATCTTTTGTTGTTCAGCGTGCCGCAGCCGGAGCCCGTCGCGCTCACCCTCCTCGCAGGCGCACAGGAGAAGGTAGCATTGTGCTTGGATGGAACCCCGCCGGGGTACCACCTCCAGAGAGGCTCCGGTGATGGCTCCAACAACTAGCACATCCATTTGCAGGTACGTGCAATCCATCCTTCCAATGTTCCCTGAATCTTTTTTCCCTCTATATACATGGGACCCATTGGTTAAACCTGACCAGTGGGCCCATGGCGGGAGAAGAGGGCGCCGTCGACTGGTCAAACCTGACTTGTGGGCCCATGGGACCCACTGTCAGTGACCCAACGCTGTACCGCTTCGTCTTATGTGAAGGTGCCGTCTTACCGAAGCGTTTTCGTTTTTGAGTTAAAAAAATCAGATTTTTGGCTGAACTTTAACTTCCCCTAATTTTTAAACGGCAACTCCAAATGAATTGATTCTTTTCCTGGCATTCTTCATTTTCATCTAGTATATTTCGGTACTTATTTTAAAAAATTCCAAACAACTTTTTTGTGCTATTTTGGATTTATGTGGTAATTGCATTATTTTGAAAATAGGAAAATGGAGGGAAGATAATTTTTACAATATTACGGAGTGAATCAACCTTTCTGGATATCCAAGGCAAACATCTTGAACACTTGATATGATGATTGCTTGGTTGATTGCTTGCTAGAATATTAAAACATGTTTAGGTTAATTCAAATGAATTTGCAAAGTTGATAATCATGCATGTATGATGACTAGCTAATGTTTTGATTTCACTTAAACATGTAACATCTGTGGATGTGGTTATTGCCTCATGCCACACATGCTTTATTGGATCAAACCAAGTGCTATCCAGACACGTAAGATGAAATTGACACATGGACATGACACATAAGCAAAACTTGACACATAGACATGACACATAGGAAAAACTTGATGAGGTGGCACTCAGTCATATCAATGCATCCATGTTTACAGCGTCATGACCATCTAGATTGGTCCTAATCAGCTAGAAATAAGGCTGTTGACCACTATTGCCTGCTTTATGACCATTTCGTATAAGGCAATTACGACCTTCCTGACCAAATGGTCGTTATGGTTTAGGGTTTGGACCCTCCCAAATAGCTTACGACCAGTTGGTTTCAAATGGTCGTAGATTTACGACCAATTCACCCAGGTCACTAATAGAAGGTCACAAGTTGACATATTTCTTGTAGTGACAGCGGTGACGGATCATCCATGCTTTGTCGAGCTGCCGTTGTTGGCATTTTTTTTCCTTTCTCTTTTGGGCTTGATGTGTTGTTCGCCCCAGCAATGTCGTTGTGATCGTTGGAAGTTGCTCTATAATATAAAGCGGGTGAAACACTTTTTCAGCAGGTTACTGCTGTTATGGGTGTGTTCATGCCGTTGCTGATACTGTACTTGCGTGCGCACATATCCATGAAGGTAAGCATGATTACTTCTTTGCTAATTACCCCACGTACTTATCCAATAGATCCTTGGTAAGAGATAAATATCAAACCAGATTGACTACAAACCCAATTGCTATACTCTAACCAGAGTACATAAGAACAATGTGTAAAATTCTTGCCTCCTCTAATCAGAGATTCAGAGTACATGTTTGAATTTCTTTTTGTTAGGATTTCACCAAGGTCGATTGGTTTATTTCCATTTGCTTATAGTTAAACTTTCTTTCTACTATTTATTTTTGTTACTATTGAACATGTAAACCACGGGACAGGAGTTTATCGAATTTAGCTTCTACTAATGCCTGCTAAAAATTCCCGTAGCAACGCACAAGGTGTCATCTAGTTTTTATAAAGTGGGATCACAATATGCAAATATTCTCATCAAACTTAAAAAAAGAAATTTTGACTGCATGGGTTCCAAATTTTAGAAACCAAATCATTGGGTCTGCCGTGCTCGCAAACTTCATGGAAATGGATGATAAAGTTTCTGAAACATTAACTTTCAAAAGTTTCATGGACAGTTTTCAGAAATTTGAGGATGAATTGTGAGAGATGGAAATTTTCACGCATTTTGTGAAAAACCTATCTGTAGGAATTGCGAAGTAGCATTTTGGATACTAGTAGTTAGTTAGCTAGCGTAGTGCGTGGAGTTAGTGGTTACTGGAGTACGACGTGACACCGTGCGTGGTAGCTGGTGTGCGTGCGTGAGTCTCGTGTACGTGTTATTTAAGTGATCAGATGAATGAGAAAAAGTTTAGGCCGTGAGGGCTGAGGAAAAATGTAGCCTATGCGGTATTCATCGGGAGACAAGGCAAATCTAGCTTTGTCCTTGATGAAGTGTGTGTGTATATTCGTGAGAGAAGAAGAGAGAGTTGTCTGAGGCAACGTGAGGAAGAACAAGGGAGCGAGGAGCAGCTCCAACAAAAGGTACGATTGCTTTCCAGCTGGAAGATTTGGCGGGGTTTACGAAACATGACGAGGAGTGGAGTGAAATGCAACACGAGACTGTGTATTTTAGAAGAGGAAGAAGCAGCAGCTGCCGAGACCAAATCATGCAACCCCTGCTAGTGCAAGACACAGCCACACCATCTTTAGCTTACAGGCGACGTGACGCGATAGCCATGGACATGGTGCCCGCTTCAGCGGAGCCGCTCCTCCACATGGAGCAGCGCCAACTTCGTCCATCACACCACGGCGGATGGTGGGGACTTGCGGCGGCGGCCCTGCTCCTCATGCTGCTGGTCACCGTTGGCCCTCTCCGTCCTATGCTGTTCGGCGTGCCGCTGCCGGAGCCCGTCGCGCTCACCCTCCTCACTGGCGCACAGGAAAAGGGTGCTGTGTGCTTGGACGGAACCCCACCGGGTTACCACCTCCAGAGAGGCTCCGGTGACGGCTCCAGCAGCTGGCACATCCATCTACAGGTACGTACCATCCAGCCACATCCAATGTTCCCTGCATCTTTTTCCCTCTATATATCCTTTTTTTTTGCGAAATCCCCTCTATATATCAAAAGACATGCATGATGGGAATGTTTAGCAAGTTGAATCAAGGAAGGGAAATTAGTTGATGGACCTGTATGTTTTTTTCAACAACCAAGGGAGGAGGCTGGTGCGGCACAGTCAACGATTGTTCCAATCGTAGGATGTCTGATCTCGGTTCCTCTAAATTCATGAAACCAATACAGTTCGCCGGCACTGGAATCCTCGGCAGTGATCACCTTCAAAATCCTGGTAATCACAGATACTTCTCTTCCACACACCAGTCCATATATCTATTTAATTTGTTCCATTTTTTCATGTCCTTCTCCCTGTTTGCCTGAATATTTAATACTTCCTGCTATGCCTTTGCACTAATTGTCATCAGCATGTTATTAGATTTCTACAATTGGAACAAAGCCTACGTGCGATACTGCGATGGAGCTTCCTTTTCAGGGGATGCGGAAGGTCAAGCACAGGTGATTTTTCTGGATTCTGATATATATGCTGTCGCTGTTTCGGTTGCTTCAGGAGATGTTTTGTTCGTAATGGTGTAGGATGGAACCATACTGCACTTCAGAGGATTGCGTATCTATCAAGCGGTTATTGACGAACTAATGGAAAACGGACTCGCCAATGCTACACAGGTCATACTTAATTTACTGGGCTAATATAAATTGAGCAAGAGCCATTAGTACAAAAGTTGCATTCTGTGCTACAAATGTTAGTTGTGAACAAGAACCATGTAAAACTGTTTTTTTTTTCATATTTCTACGCATTTCAGGCCATCCTTACAGGTTGTTCTGCTGGTGGTCTAGCAACGATAGTGCATTGCGACGATTTTAGTGCACGATTTTCTCACAAGGTTTCGGTTAAATGCCTTGTTGATGCTGGGTTTATTCTTGACGTGTAAGACTCTTGAAAATAAAATAAAAAAGTAACCCACTAGCATGGTATCTGAACTAAAAGTGCCACTTTTTTCTAACAGAAAAGATATATCTGGACAAAGGTCCTTCAGATCTCTCTATGGTGGTGTCGTTCACCTCCAGGTTAGCCATTGGACTTGCTTAATACTTTAATAGCCTGCCTTATTTTGTAACCAAGATTTCTTGTTATCTTTCCCCCCTTTTTGCACTTCTCTAAAACACGACTTTTAGAAAAGGCTTTGTAAAACTCTTGAGTTTGCAAGTGGTTAGTTGTGCAACAGTCGGTAAAACACACAATATTTTTCTGTCCATGTGATGATACCACTTTGTACTAAATGCCACTGAGTTTCTTCTGTATCTCACAAATTTTGCTAATTTATTTAGAATGTTAGACAAGTGTTGCCCAAGGACTGCCTTACCAACAAAGAGCCAACTGAGGTAGTTTCAACTGAATAACTTGATATGCTTCGCACTCTTAAGCATGCCATCAGGTTATGCTAGTAAGTTCGTTAGCTGAAATAATTGTGTTCCTAGTGTTTCTTCCCTGCGGAGCTTATTAAGAGCATCCACACCCCCATGTTTATTGTCAACTCTGGGTATGATCCAGCGCAGGTAATTTTAAATTTTCTTCTTCTCGTTCTTATTTCTACTCCTCCATTAAAAGTTTCAGCATTTAATCGCTTATCCTTCGCCATAGATAAGAAATGTGATCGTACCAGCTTCGTCGGCTCCTGATAAGTCGTGGTTGAGTTGCAAGGATAATATCCGGAACTGCAATTCCACACAAATTGATGTTCTTGATGGTTAGCTTAGCTTGCCAATTTTTCACTCTCATTAAGCATCGATGTTTTTCCCTATTTGTGAAACTCTAAATATTCTTCTACCGCGTCGATAGGACTAAGGACCACGATGGCTGATGCATTAAAGGTTGTTAAAGATAAAGAGGACTGGGGATTTTTCATCGACTCATGCTTCACTCATTGCCAAACGGTCCTTGACGTCTCTTGGAATTCACATAATTCCCCGAGGCTTGGAAATAAAGTAGGGGGTTCGAAATCCACAATAAATCACATTATTTGCTACCCCATGTTGTTTCTTGGATTGATATTGTTTCACTACCATCTTATATATGGAGCAGACCGTTGCAGAAGCTGTTGGAGATTGGCACCGTGGAAGGACGCAAGGAGTGAAAGAGGTTGACTGCAAGTATCCGTGCAACCCAACATGCAATAGTCAGTCACCTTTATGATTTGTTATTACATTGCATTGGTAGAGGTTTACTATGTAACGAGTGCAAGAAAGAAAGAGAAAAAACAGCAATCATCATATTCTATATTTCATCAAAGTGAAAAGTAATGATCATATGTAATAAAAAAAGTGCGGTCAGATGAATGATGGTGGATCGTGTGAAAATGTCCAAGGAGCAAAAACAAAAAAAAATGTATTTCAAGCACCAAATCAGTATGGAAATTTCCCAAAAATGATGAGTTATTCAGTTAATTTATCTGTCTATCTACCAATATATCTATCTATTATATAAAAAGTACTTTACAGGCTAACCAGAAAAAATATAAATAGCTTAGAAATTACCACAAAAATTAGAAACATCTGACCATTTTATAAATTGACTGGAAATCTATAGCTTTTCGATATAAATTAAAGAAAATTACCCACCTTTGCCATTACATAACCCACCAGAGGTTACAGATTCCACGAGAAGTTATTTTCCTTAGGTTGCCCTCACGCCTCCAATACCTAGCTGATGGACTAACCAAAGAAATCTATCTATCATACCACGCATGACCTGAGCACCTGCATGAACCCATGACCTAGGCGCCTCCTCCCCCTGCTGATCCATTGATTCATGTGCCGCATCCTCATGGGAGCTGCCACAAACGCTCGGCCTGGATGCCCCAAGTCACCTTACCGAGCTATTCCACCCCTCCTTGACCTCCATTGGTTCCTCTGCTATGCCCTCTTGTGAGCCGCCACAACTGGTCGATCTAGGAGCCCAATCAAGCCTCCTCCCCAAGCATGAATGGTTCCTCTATTGGACTCTCATGGAACTGAAGTCTGCACGTGGTGACAAACCACATCTATGGTCCACTGATACCATAACATCGCGTCTTGCATCATCGTCTTCGATGTGTCCAACCAGAGCTCTTTTACGGTGATTGGCGAGTTACAAAATGTAATTTCATGTAACTCCCCCTTTGATTATTTCCCACCGTTGATTTTAACATGTTAATTAAAAATATTAAGTTTAATTAACAAGGGCATTATGGTCCTTTTTTTCCAGAAACTTTGTCAATTCGCTCCGTCAATCCCTCGCATGTCGTCCAACCCATCACGCGAGAGGGAGCGCCGCCGCGAGGACCTGAGAGACGCCGCCGCCGCCGCCGCGAGGTCCTGGAGGCGAACCCGCTGGGCTTGGTCATAGTGGCCGCTCCCCTACCGCCGCGAGGTCCTGAGGCGCTGGCGCTGGCACGAGGTGCTGGAGGCGAACCCCCGGCTGCGCTTGGTCGTAATGGCTGCTCAACGGAGCAAGGTACTACGCCCCCTGCCCTCATCTCTTCCTTCCCTCCCTCCCTGCACCTTGTGCGGGCGCTAATCCGAATTCCCTAGATGAAATAATCGGGATCTCTGTCAGTACTGGTTTGGCAATGCAAACAAATGTGTTTAGACAGTACGTACATTATAACTTCTTCTTGGTCTGAAACAAAACAATCTACCTAGCTATGCATTCATCAAGGGAATTCAGTGCTAGGTCGTTCGGTGATGGCAACAACAGAGAAAATGAACATGGAGTTTTGAGTTGTGGGTTGGCTGTAGCAGTACAGCTAGCTTTATGATTGGCTGAAACAATTCTTCAATTTGTTTTAGAGTAAACATGCTATCTGAATCATCATCAGTGCAAAAAGGGGGTGATCTTTTCTTGTAAAGTATATTTAACTGAAGTGAGTCCGATGAACTGGGGGTGATCACCATGGCCATCACGGCAGATACTAACTACTCCCTCCGTCCCATAATATAAGATCGTTTTTACACTTGAAAGGCTCTTATATTATGTGATGGAGGGAGTAGTTAAGATAAAAAGGTGGATGATTACACCGACCGGTTCAACATATCTTGCACATGCATGCCTTAATTTCTAATGCCCCCCCCCCCCCCCCCCCCCCTGAAATTTAGGTGCTAAGAGTCTTGTCTACTGTCTGAAAACTTAGGTGAAAATTTCAGATGATTTATGGAACATTCAACTTCAAAATGTGGCTTGTTTCAATGGAACATCAATGTCCGATTGCATGTTCTCTTTGTTCACTAATGTAAGACGTTTGGGGAGCTCTAGAACGTCTTTCATTAGTGAACAGAGGGAGTACATAGCAAGACACCTGCAATAGCTAGACTTTTATTGATTTTCTTAGTGGCATATTTTTCCTTGTTAGAACAAAAATGGGTATTGGGTTGAGCTTTTCTTAATAATTTTCTTAGTTTTTCATGGATTCACTATTATGTGACTCATTTCCTTTTCTACATGATTTTAGTTGTTTGACTGAGGCCTATTTTGGGAAACCAATTGCTTTGATGTTACACTTTACTGTTGTCACGATTGAAATTCAACATAATAGAGCACATTTTTCATCTGCCACATGATCGGCACCAATTGCTTATTTGTATGTTATATGAAGTAAGACATGGCCGATCGATCCTAAATATCCTCTGTCCTTTGCATGTGACGACGATGTTCTCTGAATTCTGATCTCTCTCCCGTGTTTTCGGACGACAATGATCAGTAGTAGCAGTAGTCCTTTGCACAATTTTACTTCTCTGTGTGCAGTTTAAAAGCTAGGAAAAAATGGGAGCCATGAATACCTGCATTGCTCTCATGTCATCTCTGTCGGTGTCAAAACCGGCGGATCTCGGGTAGGGGGTCCCGATCTGTGCGTCAAGGCTGATGGTAACAGGAAGCAAGGGACACAGATGTTTACCCAGGTTCGGGCCCTCTCGATGGAGGTAAAACCCTACTTCCCGCTTGATTAATATTGATGATATGGGTAATACAAGAGTAGATCTACCATGAGATCACAGAGGCTAAACCCTAAGAGCTAGCCTATGATGGTATGATTGTAATTGTGATTGGGCCTTCTAAGGACCAACCTCTACGGTTTATATAGACACCGGAGAGGGCTAGGGTTTACATTGAGTCGGTTACAAGGAAGAAAACATAATGTCCGGATCGCTAAGCTTGCCTTCCACGCCAAGGAGAGTCTCATCTGGACACGGGCCGAAGTCTTGAGTCTTGTATCTTCACGCTTCAATAGTCCGGACGTTGTACACAGTCCGGCTGTCCGGATACCCCCTAATCCAGGACTCCCTCAGTAGCCCCTAAACCAGGCTTCAATGACGATGAGTCCGGCGCACAGTATTGTCTTCGGCATTGCAAGGTGGGTTCCTTCTCTGAATACTCCAAAGTAGTTAGCAAACACTCGAATCGTGTCCAGATCCACAAAATGATCTTTACACACCGCTGTAGAGAGAATGATATTTCACAAATGCAATCTGGTGACAACTTTTTCTGATGACGTGACACGTTATTACGGTCGGATCATTATTCGAGCCGTTTTCCCACAACCAGCTACAACACATATTACGAGGCGGTTTCTGTGACACGTCTTGTCAAAGCAGAGATCGTGTCCCCTTATTACGGGATTCTCATCAATACGGGTATGGGTAATCTAACCGTGCCGCTAATCGCGGCGAGTGGGAGGCAGACGGGTTCCACCAGGCAAGTGGGGAGGCACAAAAAGCATTTACCGCCTCTATAAGGAGGTCAGGTTTCTTTCTCTTTTACCCACGCCTTCTCCTCCCGCTAGCTCATTCCCCTTTGTTCGAGCCCTAACGCCCAAGCACTCTTCTTCTCCATCGAAGAGAGGTTTTCCAAAGATGTCCGGATCCGGAGCAGGAGGCAGATGGATGGCCTCGACTGTCCAGGAGAAGGACATCAAGAAGCTCCGGGGAGCCGGGTATCTGGCCCAGAAGATCGGCCACCGTCTTCCACCGGCGGGACAGGTCGTCCCCACTCCGGAATCTCACGAGAGAGTCGTGTTCCTTCCCCATTTCGTCCGTGGGCTCGGGTTTCCCCTTCACCCGTTCGTTCGGGGAGTCATGTATTACTACGGGATCGATTTTCATGATCTTTCCCCCAACTCCTTCCTCAATATCTCGACGTTCATCGTCGTGTGCGAGGCTTTTCTCCGGATCCCACCTCACTTCGGCCTATGGCTGAAGATCTTCAATGTGAAGCCCAAGGTGGTGAGTGGCGAACACGCCGAGTGCGGCGGCGCCATGGTAAGCAAGATGCCCAAGGCTGTTTGGCCGAAAGGCGCTTTCAACGACTCCGTCAAGGAGTGGCAGCAGCAGTGGTTCTATATCACCGAACCACGCGGCAAAAAGTGGGCGGCAGCTCCAGAGTTCAGATCCGGAGCTCCACTGCGGCTCACGTCCTGGCCCAAGAAGGGACCGAACTGGTGCTCGTCCGATGAGCTATTACTGCTCCAGACGCGCATTCAGGGTGTGGTCGATAGGGACGTCAAACTCGTCGACGTAGTCCAGGTGATGCTAGTTCGCCTGGTTCTCCCCTGTCAGCGCCGAGCTTGTACTCTGTGGGAGTTCGATCCAGCCGAGCACCAAACCCTTCGGGAGCTTTATGATTCCTCCCACAAGGATATCTGGAAGGTGATCTTTAAGTCCGGCAAATCGTGGCCGGGCCCCACCGAGGACCGTGGGTATCAATCATCCCATTCTCCAAGATCGGTAAGTCACAACCACGCTCTGTCTATTCATGCTTCAGCTGGCATGTCATGAGGGAGACACCTTAATCGTGTTTCATTGTGACCTTAGGGATGGATAAAAAAGGTGGAGCAGATACATTGTCCAGCCCCCCTGCCGAAGGGACCGGCCGGACCTCTTCTGACAAAGATGCTGGTCCCCACGCCTTACAAGCCGCTAAAGAAAGAGGCCTCCAAGAAGGTCAAGAAGACCCGGAGTGTCCTTCGCTGTCGCGAGGCTTCGGACGCCAAATCCGAAGACTCCAGCGACAATCCTTCGTCTGAGGACGAGGAGGAGGAAGAAGAGGAGGATGAGCCTCACTCTGCTGACGGGAGGAAGAGGGCGGCCTCCACATCTCTGGAGGCCGGATCGCGCAAGAGGGGGAAAGATTCCCTCCCAGGGGCATCCCCCACGGCTGCTGATAGCAGCCCCGAGTGGGATCCCAGGGCCCAGCCCCTGGAGAAGTCGTAAGTACATAGAATCCAAACTCACATACGCGTCCGGGATTGTTTTCGGGTTCATCGGCTTTAACTGTTGCCGCATTTTGCATAGCCCGGCGAGGTCTTGCGCCGGACAGTCCTCGTCGGAGGATTCACTGGGCTCAGACGCCTTGGCGAGCGAGACGCCTCCGCGGGCCCCTTCCCCAAAGTCCAGGCGTGACACCGAGGTGTTGTCCCGACAGGACCCGGACTAGGGGGGACATATCCCCGTTGCCAGACACGTGGGGGCGGATAAGGCCCCTGGGACCTCTAAGGTTCCAGAGTTGAGCGGACAGCCACCTTCGATGGTGGGGGGCTTGCCTACCCTGCCGGCATCCTCTGTTCGAGTAGAGCTGCCCAGCGGTCTATCGATAGCGTTGAAGAACACATCTATCATCGATGAGCACCGCACTCTCATTGGCGCGGTGGTTGAGAAGGTTCAGTCCGCCGAGAGCGGGCTGAACGAGTCCTGCTTTGGTCTTATAAAGGCCTTTGAGGTATGTTTCCTAAGAAACCTTTGAGGAATTGTCATAATAGGAGTAGTAGCCCCTGATACGCTGTCCGGCGGAGAAGACGGAGCTGGGCAGGGGATCAAATCTTCCGCTTTCGCAGTAGCTTATGTGAACGACATATACCCCTTTATGTGAAAACAAGCTTCCGCCGAGAGGACGGCCGCTTATAATGCGGAAGTGTCCGAACTGAAGCATAGCCTTGCACGGGCCGAGGAAGAACTCAACCTTGTAAATAAGCAACTGGAAGACAAGCAAGGTATGTTGAAAACATTTGTCTTGAAGTTGGCACGAATGAATAGTTGTGCATAATGAGAAACATTTGTATTGTATGCTCTAGGAGCGGGTGCCGAACACGAGGCACTAAAGAAAGCTTTGGCTGATGCCAACAAGAAGGCTGAGGCCGAATAGGCGCTTCGTGAAAAACACAAGGCCAGGGTTATCGCAGCTGAGCAAGAGCTCCAGGAAGCTGTGAAGAAAAGCGAGGGCTTGGAGCAGAGTCTAAAAGGGAAAGAATCCGAACTCGCCCAAGCTTTTGAGGCTGCGGAAGGTGCTCGGGAAGAAGCCCGAGGTGCTGCGCGGGACATGCAGGAGGCCCGGAAAGTTGCGGCTGGTAAGGCCTTCTGTATTCTTAGCTCTTTATATGTGATAATGGGAAGAATCCTAAGCGGAAAGCTGAATTCTTATTTTGCCAGGGGCTTTTGCGAATCTTCCTCACAGCATATCAGATGCTGCCCAATTCTACCGAACCGAGGAAAAAAAGTCTGCGGAGAGGGATTTCTGGTCGCAGTATCTAGCGCCGAACTATTCGGTGCCATTTATCGATGAGCTGAAACAGCTGGTCGAACTGCATCAGGCGGCTAAACTAGCCATGAAGGACTTAGTTGTCCGGCTGTGGCCTGCGGAGCCGATTCCAAGCAGTTACTCCGGACTTGTCAAGCGGATTGTGGGCGCGTGTCCTCGGCTTGATGCTATCAAGCGATCAGTCTATATAGAAGGCGCGCGCATGGTGTTTGCCCGTGCAAAAGTGCATTGGGGGAGGCTTGACGCGGAGAAGCTGATGACTGAGGGGCCGCCGGAGGGTAAGGAGCACCGCAAGCCCGAGCTTTACTATGAAAGTGTACTGAAAGGGGCCCGCCTTGCGGCAGACAAGTGTGCTAAAGACATTATATTTCCCTGTGGGCATTTGTGCCGCTTTTTGTAATATGGGATAATGGCATGTTTATTATATATTGCCTGTTTTGTTTGAACATATGTTCTTCCTGTGCGACTATTTATTGTATGCAAATCCTGAGAGTTGGCCAGTCGTCGGCTTCTGCCCCCTTGTAAAAAGAATACGGGGGTGTTCGGGATATATCTGAACGCTCTTTATCCCATAGTTGGGTCCTTTTAAGGAGGTGTCTCTTTTCGCGAACCAGGCAATCGGACTATAAGGCTTTATTACTCTCACTTAGCCATAGGAATTTGAGTATGGTCGGCGCAGCCCCTAGTGTTCGGAAGGCCGAACTAGGGGCTCTATTGGCGCCTGATCAGAAGACTGATCCGTCGCACTCAGCATTTATAATGGCGTTGTGCGGAATAAATCTTTAAGGATTTTATGACCTCTCGAACAGCTGACCAGCTCTCGCTTCATCATGACGGTCGGTTTTCGGCTTTCTCTACTGAGGTGCTCGTCCGGCTGAACCGGGACACAATCACAGTAGTTCTCCCAGCGCTACCTTAGCTGACAGAGCGGAACATAAGGTACCAAAACATGGGACCCGGGCAAACACAACCAATGACCCAAGACATGATTCGGAGTTGATGCATATAGTGCTATAAGTTCAGGGTGCCGAGCGACCGAAAAGGTGGTCGGACTTTATTGCCGTACTATGAAGCCCCTGGTGTAACCGGGCGAACGCGGAGCGTGGCTGTCATTTTCGGCAAAGAGGCGTCGGCGATAAATGACGGCCGGTAATTGTTATTTTAAGTCTATGCATTGTAGTAGGATGATATGTCTATGCATATGAGTATGATGTATGAAAAGAGGTGTTATTTGGTGGAACCTGTGGTGGCCGGACTGGAGGGAGTTGTGAGTGGATCAAGAATGAATCTGAACTGTCTTCTACCTGCATGTTTCTGCCATTGTGTGTCCGGGCTAATTCCATGCTGCCAATCCTGTTATGTGTCAATCGTTAGTTTGTAAATGCAAAATGCTTGAAGGCAGCTGGGTGTCCTCTTGTTGTTGGTCCCAGGGTCCCTAATCGGGCCCCGGTGTGCCCAGCCGTTATACCGTGAGGTAGTGCGGACTCCGCAATGGGTGTTCAGATGGTTGGCCTGAGTAATTTACCACGTGGAATCTAGTCGACGTGGTTTATCCCGTTGGCATACGGTAAACTACAGCATGGTGGGAAGGTGCCAAAGATTTATTCTTTGGCGTAGCATTTTTTGGGTGATCCGAAGACAACCGTTAGACTGGTGGGCCAATAAAACTTGGCCTTTGCGCCTTACATCTTTTAGGAGATGTTATTCATGGCTTCATACCCTTGTGGGCTTTGCGTGTTATGGAGCCCCCGGACTACTAGGTCTAGAGGTACTGCAATTAACTTGCTATGGTTTATGTGATCCTGGGCGATCGGCCGTACTGTTATGCTCTGGGGGGGGGGGGGTTCTTGACGAGGCGCCTCCCCTTATTGCTTCCGGCATGCGACCAGCCGCTTTGTTTTGAGGATCCTGCATTCTCTATTGGTATGCTTTGCCGTCCTTCTAGGAGTACCATGAATTTCGCATGGTTGATCGAGCGTGTGGCTCGGGCCGACTAGGCTTGAGCTGCTCTTTCTCCGTTGACCGGACTGGTATTTACTGGACCTGGCACCAGTTTCCTTGACTTGACGTTTGTTGCCGTTGCGCCGATGCTTGAGGGTGCCTCTTCGTGTATGCTTCTTACCGTCTTGGACCATAGTGATGTCTGGACGTCTGGGTGCGTGCCTGTGGTTTTCCTGCTCGAGTTGAGGTAGCCAGTTGTGCCGTGTATGCCCTTTGCTGGGGCTGTCGAGTTCGTACTTTCCGGTGGCCAGTACCTTGGTCCACCTATCCACTAGCACGTCCTGGTCAGCTTTAAGCTGCTCTTGCTTCCTTTGCAGGCTCCTTGCCGTGGCCATGAGCCATCGCTTGAAGAGAACTTGTTCCACTGGATCTTCAGATACGCCGAATTCGTCATTGCCGAGGCTTACCTCGTCGGGCGGGGGTGTATAATTGCCCCTCTCCAAATATCCCATCATGACCGGTCCGGCCTGCTTGAGGGTAGGCTGATCAGGGCTGTATTCCTCTTTGGCACCATCCGGACTGCTTTCGTCTCCGGGGCCGATGTTGATGTGGCGGGGCTTGGAGTGGCGCCGATGACGCACATATTTTGCTTTTCTCCCTTAGGGGTTATCCTCCGTTGCCTCGCCGCCATTGGTTTTCTTTGGAGTGTCCACCATATATATATATATCGTATGAGGAGGTGGTCGCCCACCGCCCTGTGAGCGGTGGTTCCTGTAGTTCTCCTGCATCGTCGTCCATACCGTCGTTGTCTTCGGAGTCGAAGTCAAGCACGTCGGTTAAATCATCGACCATGGCAATGAAGTGGGTGGTGGGTGGGCGACGGATTCTGTCGTCGCCGGCTTCCCACTCAAGCCGGACATAGTTCGGCCCAGAGCCTCCTGACAAAGAGAGAGACTTCAATGAGTTCAGCATATCGCCAAAGGGCGAGTGCTGAAAGACGTCCGCCGCGGTGAACTCCATCACCGGAGCCCAACCAGGCTCGACGGGCTCGGGGGCGCGCGGACTGGAACCTACAACCGGATATGAATCCGGGGGTCCAGAGTCACAGGCTCCCTCAGAAGTGAGGTCTGTGTTCGGCTCCATCGCCAATGTGGGTACGGCCTGCGGGGCGGGGTCCAGCCCTCCGCCCTTAGGCGACGCAACCTGCCCCGGATTTAGATCCGAGGCTTCTGCCGGGGCGATATCCCGAGCATCGTCTGACAGCAGGTCTAAGCCGTGCTCATCGTGACTGTTCGGCGCTCCTGGCGCTCGCCCGAATCCGTCGAAGGTCAAGTCTCCACGAATATCCGCTGTGTAGTTTAGGTTTCCGAACCTGATTTGATGGTGAGGGGCGTAGCTGTCGATCTGCTACAGATGGCCAAAAGAATTGGCCTGCAGTGCGAGGCCGCCGAACACGAAGATCTGTCTGGGGAGGAAAGTCTCGCCCTGGACCGCGTCGTTGATGATGATTGAAGGAGCCATCGAGCCCGACAGCGACGACACAGAGGAACTCTCAATGAAAGCACCAATGTCGGTGTCAAAACCGGCGGATCTCGGGTAGGGGGTCCCGATCTGTGCGTCAAGGCTGATGGTAACAGGAAGCAAGGGACATAGGTGTTTACCCAGGTTCAGGGCATCTCGATGAAGGTAAAACCCTACTTCCTGCTTGATTAATATTGATTATATGGATAATACAAGAGTAGATCTATCACGGGATCGTAGAGGCTAAATCCTAAGAGCTAGCCTATGATGGTATGATTGTAATTGTGATCGGGCCTTATAAGGACCAACCTCTCTGGTTTATATAGACACCAGAGAGGGCTAGGGTTTACATGGAGTCGGTTACAAGGAAGGAAACATAATGTCCGGATCGCCAAGCTTGCCTTCCACGCCAAGGAGTCCCACCCGGACACGGGCCGAAGTCTTCAGTCTTGTATCTTCACGCTTCAATAGTCCGGACGTTGTACACAGTCCGGCTGTCCGGATACCCCCTAATTCAGGACTCCCTCAATCTCCATGGATGAAAAAGGGTGTATAGTGCCATTGTTGTTCATCCTCTCCCTTTGTCACGAGACTTGTCTTGATCAACTTAGCTGACAAAATGGCTACCTGTCTCGTTTTTTCATCAGCCTTCACCTCTGCAGTTTTCTTGGCACGAAAAGTCAACAAATGTATGTGTTGATGGAATCTGGAGATCTAGAAAAGAAAGCTTATTACTAACTTTTGTTTGTGTTTTTGTCAGCCATGAGTGAACGCACTCGATGGGTGGACCACATTGCTAGTAGTGCCATCAAACGACCCACAATTACCATCCGAAACCACATTGCTAGTCATTCTGGTAGCTCTGGGTTCGGATGAACCACATTGCTAGTAGTGCCATCAAACGACCCATAGTGTTGTGGACCCCGAAGGCCGATAGTGCTAGTTATGGGTTCAGATGACTCATCGATGGAGATGCCGATGAGTAGCACCGCCCGACTTTGACGGAAGACGACCCGTGATGACGAAGTTGAGCAGTCGCGCAGAGCGCTTCCCAAAAACTTAATTTCTCCTCTCGCGGTGCAGGATCACAAGGATGAAAGATTCTGGAGACTTGCTCTCCTGCGCGCCCGGCGTTTAGGACAGAGTAGACTACAGTGACAGAGCAAATTGTGAGACGAAGCAAAACCCTAGGTGTTTTTGGTGTATCTTTGGCCGAGGCTGGTAAGTAGTATATATAGGTGAACCAGAGACGGTATCGTGTCGCGATCACGATCTCAATCCAACTTGGTTTCCAAGTCAAACTTACTAGACAGGGAAACAATGAAATTGTCCGACAAGACACCAAAAAACAAACGGCATAGGGAAGTTGTGCTCCTGCAAGACAACAAATTTAAGTGAACCATTCGCGCGCATGTTGCACATACGCCTCGGCCCCGGCCAGGCGAGCGAGCGCGTGTGGTCTTGTTTTTCTCTCCTTCACACCTCACTAAGTGTGGTGTAGAGAACCCACTATATAAAGAGGTTCAACACTTCCTCAACTAGCGGTACTAGACAAAACTTTCCTTCTAGAACAAAGTTACCACGGTTTGCGCGTAAGTTATGTGGGGTCTTGTCTAATTGTTGGTGTTCACACAAAAGTTACCGAGGTACCTTGTCTAACTTGGTGTTCTCGTCTGATTTTTGCTGGCGGCCTGTGAGCAATTAGGCATGACCAGTTTAAGTAGTAGAGTTTTTTCAGGGAAAGCTTTTAGTAGAGTTATTGAAGGTTCAGTCCTCAAATGACAAAATGAAATGAGTACCGGCCGCTTCCATAGTTGACCCAAATGTATGTATCTGCTTGCTGACACCCTTTCCAGCTTGAAGATTACTGAAGCTGTTTATCATTCCGTAGATACCAGATGATATAAATGAAGTGGTGGAGTCTCATAACCAAATGCTGGACAGAATGGTATGTTGTATCTACTACTTGAACCTTATCTTCCCCAAAAGATCTGAATGTACTGCTGCTGCTATCTTAAGAACACATGCCTTATTCAGGGAAATGACAGATTCATCAAGGGAGTTTCTCTCTGGAACAGTGGACAAATTCAAGATGGTAAGCGTCCGGATTAAATAACTCGTCATGCATCTTCTGCTCGTATTCTCCAGAGACTGACTGCGCCAGGTAACCTGACCTAACCCTGCCGGGGAGGCATGGGCGTTGCTGCGGCGCGCGAGGTCAAGTCCGGTGTGCAGGCGGCCGATGGAGACGATGCGCAAGTCCGGCTGCCAGCTGTTGCTGACCTCGCTGCCAGCGGAGGTGCTCGACGCGCCGAGCAATGTGGTCATTGTCGATGGGCCAGGGAAGATGGGCGTCATCAAAAAAACATCGAAGCGACGAGCGAGGCTGGATAGGAAACGAGCCACGATCGATTCGTTCGGCAGTTTTGCAAAAATAAAACTCCGGTGTGCGAGTTACATATTCCCTTGACGAATCTACCCCTTGAAAAAAAACTACCCCACAAAAAATATGTAACGGTCACACCGCTATTAAAAATTTCCCATAATTTCAATCTCGTAACTTTTATTTTTCCACCGTCGGATTGAGGTGGATGGACGGCTCCTAAATTCGCCAATCACCATAACAGTTGTAGTCCAACAAATCTGCCGGTAGTGGTTCGTACAGGTTACTTCTGGTCTAGAATAGGTATGGACGGCCTTTACTGTGTGGTTTTGTACCTAACTAGCAAGTGATGTATGCAGTTGTTTGTTATTTCTCTTATGAACCCTAAGTATGATTCCTACAAACTGCTGATTTTGATGCTAGCTACTATACACTGCAGATAAAAAATTATTTGGTTCAGTTTTGTTCCATCCTATCTTATATTCTTTCTATTTGATCTGGATCATAGAAAAAAGAATGTTGTTGCAGTTCAGTTGAGCAAATTGAGGCCCCTGGCATCGGCCAGGAAGAGTGATCTAAGCGCCACCGAGAGAATGGCATGGGACGACATCTTCTTATTTTTTCTGGGTCCAAGCCAGGTGCATGACTTGTGAAGCAGCTGGTCATCCAAGTCCAAGGCAATATCTGGTGTATACATGGAACACACACGGCAAGTTCCTCCATCTCTAATAAATTGCTATCTGACTTTGTTTAATCGTGTTTGTGTAGAATTAGACGGCCATGGATCTACTATTTTCCTCCCCAAATTGTAGGGTAATTTCCCATTGTTATTAGAGGGATTGCAGCATTCTTGCTGGCTAACATGCATGTTATGGCTTTAAGCAATACATCATCTTAACAGAACTTTGGGAGGCTCACAATTACATATGGACGGTATGGTTCTACTGGTAGGTACGTTCCGTTCCGAAATCTGTAGTATACTTTACTGACATATATAACATGCATATTGATCTGTTGTTCCCCTGGTGCTCTCTATTAGGTAACATAATCTTTCTAATTGGTGGCCCAACTAGAATTTTTTTTTTGAACACAGTATAGACGCAAGCGCTCATATACACGCGCATACACTCACTCCTATGAACGCGCGCACACACACACCCTACCCCTATGAGCACCTCCGAAAGACTGAGCCGGCATATCATCTTGAAATTTACAAAGTCACCATAGGCACCTCGTCATCGACAGGAACGTCTCCTCCCACTGAATGCGCATCGCTGGAAATCCTGAAATAATTTCAGGAATAAATGCGAGCATCAGGACTTGAGCCCTGGTGGGTTGGGGATACCACAGTCCCTCTAACTGTCCAACCACAGGTTGGTTTGCGGCCCAACTAGCTTTGGCAGATATCCCCATGCATGGCTACTGTAGTTTTCTGCTCTGCAAGTAGCTGGCATGTCGTTCTATCTGGTTTAGGTTTAATTAATCCCAGTAAAAATAAACGTCTGTAAATATTCACACTAAAATTCCTAGTGCTAATTTTTTGATTGGAAGGTCCCCTTACTAAAAAGGAAAATTGTGCTGATACCTGACATGCTCTGTTTTCATATACCGCCTCAAATTGATCATGAGGTATAACAAGTATAAGCCCTATTGTCTATATATTATGTTTTGATTTTACAATTAGTTTGGTACTCTCATATTATTAGCATACCCGATATTTTCTCTTCATATTTAAGGACCCTGATTATTTTTGACTTTATGGCACCATCTCTCCATATGCATCTGCCTCATAGAAAGTCTACCAGCGGATACATGTCCACTGTCCCATCTCTCCATATTTAAGAACCCTGATTATTTTTCTGATTGGAAGTTATGTCAATGTTCATGACTAAGACTCAGGGATCAGCAATCCATGAGACGTGCATGCAAAGATGAAGACAAAAGCTCCCCAGCAAGATGAAAGTTAAATGAGTCCACGTGCAACTACCTAATTATGGTGTTGGTATCTTTGATCAAGAGGATAACAACCTTCATACCCGGCGTCAGGCACATGGTTGTTATAGGAATTGAGAGAATGTCATCTAACGTCATTTATTTATTCTGAACAGATGTGTACTATATACTTGAGCTAGGCTATTATCTGGTCATTTGATTTGACTTCTTTGTTCCACAGATAATCTTCCTCACGCTTAATGTGGTTAGAGATAACATTTCTTGCTGAGTGGTATATTTGTGTCAATATAATAGACACTTTGTATCGGTCTGAGTTGTTATTTGACCATTCTTTCTATTATATAGAAATGGAATGTGCTTCGTTCAAGGAGAAGAGCATGTTGGCAATAATCTTGCCTAATGTCACGTGGTGAGTACAGCTAGATAGATTGATTCGTTTCCACGTAGTAGTACATGTCCGTGTCATAGCTGGAGTGAGTAGCTGAGTTTGGTAAAGTTTGTAATCAAGCTTGCCGGTGATTAGGAATACCAGGAGTCCGGCTAGGATAGTGTTAGTGCAGCACACTTCCGTGTTGGATTAGAGTTTGGGTCGGAATTGTCATAGGAAGAAGTCACGTTGGTCAGTCCAATTAGAACTCGTGCGCGTACATCAGCCCATTATAAGATTGTAATGTTGTCGAGGAAAAAAAAGAGGCACAAACCTAAAAGTTCTGCGCGTGCGTGTCCAGCGTGTTTTCATGTGATTGATCCGTGGGCGAGTTCCAACAGAACATTGGATAAGCCAATGATAAACTACATTACTATCTGCATTGGTGAGATTATAAGATAATACTTCTTTTGCTGAATTGGTAGGCATTTTACTAGAGTGTAAACAACTAAAATAGAATTAAATACATTGGGATTTGAAATAATGACATGATGTGGTGAAAATACTCCAATGTTTGCTTGACTCACTAATCAGTGACTAGTACAAATAATATTGTTTATCTTTTATTAGGCTTTCTTGTGTTGTTATATTAGTAAAATAATGAAAACAGGCAACATGGCAACCATATGAAATAACAGTTCATACTGATTTTTTTCAATATAATAATAATAAATATTCACTTCCAAAGATCATTTAGTAATAAGTAATTTCATTATAGTCGACTTACATACAATGTGGTATAACTACTTTATATATGTGATGGTCTCGAGTGCATATATGTGATGTTGTATGTCTTGGAAAAATAGACCGCATTTATTTCTCCTTCCTAATGTCTTACAGAAGATATCTTTCTTAAGTTGAATCACTCAAAAGTTTGTAGTAATTGGCTATTCACATTGATATTTTACATAGTGTACATGGTGAACAGAGATTTCATGTAAATCTTTAGAGATAACAAAATAACATTGATGTTTTAATGAGCATTATAAAGTTCTATCCCGCGCATCGAGTTATAAGTGACATATAGAAAAGCAACAGTGGTGTTTATGGAGCAATCATCAGTGAAATTAGGCATAGACCTTTTTTTTTTATAAACTGTAGTATCATGTTTGAAGGTGGAGCCTCTAATGGTGATGCGCATCCCTTTTTCCAGGTAGACAAGGTAGCCTTTTATTGCTGGTTGATAATTATATATATCATTACAACAGAGCAATGAGGCGAATGATTCACAAAAATTAAAGTGCATACATATAGTAGCTTAAGAGTTACTAACTAGGAAGCAAGGTCGGCTTGCACAAGTGGTGGCACGTGGTAAGTTCATGTTGTTACCATCGCAACAAGACACCTAGCTTAGAACCCCTACCACCAGACATGTCCGATTTAGCACCGTCACCATGGGCCAGAGCGGGACGTACGCTCGTAATGTAAATCAGCAAGAAGCACAATCTTCAAGTCATCATACCGGGATCACTAACCTACCGGCCAACAGGGGGTAATAAGAGATGTTATATGGTAGATCGCAAAGTAAGATGCCACCATGGGTGCCATCCACAGGAAGGAAGAAGAATTCTTAAATGGATACCATCTTAAAGATAGAACCATTTTTTTAAAAGGATGCCATCTTAAAGATAGAACAAGTTTTAAAAATTATGGATAATGATATGCTCAGATCTTTCTGATATTAATTGTATGATATATGGAGTAAATGATCTCTATCTACAAGTCTATATAATAAAGATATAATCGTGTGAGCTTTTAGACGACCAAATAGTGAGGAGAAGAAGAACTTTGTGTCCGGTCTTATGGAAGGGAAAGCTATACTTCTTTGCCTCATGGTGATTGCGCAGCTTGGAAATTCCATTCATGTTGGTATGATATTGATCTCCATTTCCCTTTTTATTTCCTTTCTCATGAGAACTAGAGTAGAATAATATTTTTCACCCAAACTACGTAAACTTTCTTGGATTTTTTTCAATATGGACTTCTTTTAATGATGTGTGTTCTTCTCTACAGAGCAATGCTTTACTGGAATTGCATTTGGAGCCACTTTATGCACGAAATTAAAATGTCAATTATCCTGCATGAGAAAATGGGGACCAGAAGTCTCGAATTCTTACTGTAGGGAAGTCATCCCAAACTTTTGGCATTGTGCCTGTGTTGTTTGTGAGTCCTAGAACTGTACTAGGTCATGATGTTCAACGATGGATAATGATGTGGTCCAGTAATAAAACCTTCTTGTGATAGGCATTCAAGTTCCAATAATGGACAATTTTAGGTGTTCTATTTGATCAAGGTTGTCACCCAAAATTTGGGGCCCTGGGCAAAAAACGAATTAGGGCCCCAAATTTCGAACAGTTCATATAACATAACAGAAGAATTAATATGCTCAAAGCATACTCTCACTTTATTATATAACTAGTCGAATACTTGTCTGTTGCTACCGTCTGGAGGCTCCATTAAAGCCACTACCATAAGGATCAATATATGTGTATATGTCTCTTGGTTTAGCTCTGAGATTGTCCCGATTTCCTTGGAGGCTTAGTAAATAATGCGGTGTGGTATGCCCTATGTTGTTCATTAGTCTCTGTTTGTAAGAGCACGTAATAGGAATTCCTTACTCTAATGTACAAGAAATTATTTTACTATAAATGGATTACAATGGATGAGTCAATTTTTTTGGTTGTTTCCTTTTGTGTAGAAGCTTACACTAGTGCAAAAAAGCCTTGCTATGGCGTGGCAAAAATGGCCTTGCTGGCATGGACACACGACACCACCAATATGGCATCATTGTTAAAAAAATAGTGGTGGCGTTGGTGCCTACGTCAGCAGTATTATACGTGTTGCTGGCGTGCCACGTCGGCAACACCACCACTATATTCACTTACCTAAGGGCGTACAATGTAATTTGCACGCCATGAACGTTTCGTGTAGTAAAAATATATTTTTTTACACCATCTAACATTTAGCATTTCACAGTAAAAGTAAGCACATATATAACATTACACACTAGAACAATACCAAATAATAGAACATCACGAGTTAATAATTAAGTGACAATCTCACAAACATTATGTAGTATCTAGATCTCACAAACATTGCCTGTTAATAGAACATTACGAGCTAAAATAGTAGTAGATAGTGCTAATAAGTAGTTCATTTAGCATCTATGGCCGCGCCACACACATACTTCTAAATGAGGTCGATGACGATCATCATCCTCAAGTCATGGCGTCGGGTGTTCCTGATGGTGACTAAGATGGCCTGTCCAACCTGAAGATTCTTGCTATCAAGGAAGTTGTTCCACCCCCAGCGCTGAAGACAGTGCGACCGTCTTTGTCCACCACATATGCACAATTGGTGATGGAGCCCTGGCGGTAAGGCGTAGTCTAGCAATGCCTGTTTCATCTGGATCGATGCCACAACTCTCACTTAGCCTCTTAGGTAATTTCTAAAAAAAGACATATATGATAGATGAGCATGTCACATTACTACAATAAGTCCATATCACATTACTACACTAAGTATATCATCAAATTCTATACTAAGAATATCACAACATTACTACACACTAATAAGCATACGATGCATCACACATTACTACACTAATTAAGCATATCATCAAATTCTATACTAAGCATATATCATCACATTCTACACTAAGCATATCACATTGCTACACTAAGCATATCCTCAAATTCTACACTAAGGATATCACAACATTATTATACCAAGCATATTACATTACTACACAGTAAGCGTATCATCAAATTATACAGTAAGTATATCACAACATTACTAATTAAGAATATCAAATTTCTACACTAAGTAACATACTATGGATGGCGGTTAATATTCGTCCTTGTCAGGCGGGTCCCAAATGGCATCCCAACGTAGTCATCACGTGGAGGAAGTATGTACCAGAGGTTGCCCGATTCGTCCTCGCTCAGCCTCATTCTTTGGGCATAGAGAGCTTCATCAAGTGGGTCCTCATCATCTTCATCCTCCGATTTGAGGTAAATAACAACCAGCCTTGAAGTTTCTCTTCTGAAGGAGAAGCTGATCAATTCACCCCCAGTGAGATGCATGTGGGCGATCAAACGATCCCATTCATCTCCTCCAATCTGGGATATCTTCCGTCCCTTGTCAGCCTCCATAGTGTAGGGTCCACTAGGAGCGTCGAAGATCACAGTGTCATCGGTAATGAACTCGTTTAACTCAAATATCGCATTGCAAGGGACGCTCTGTGTAAGAAAAATCAATAAACAAACACATTGCATTATTGGAAATAGCAACAAAAACAAAATAACCAACTGTTAGAAACTTCATATAATGTGTTGCCCCTGCAGGAACAAAACACGGCTAGAAGTAGATGCGAAACTGCGTGCCAGTTGCAAGGTTGGTTGCGCACCTTGACATGGTGGTGGATGCGCTGTTCTACACAAAATATTATCGAAACTAAGCATATAATTGGTTTGTACACTAGTAAACCAATTTCTACTAAACATAATTGGAGTTTATTTTACACAAAACATATTGAAAACATATTGAAAACTAAGTATACAATTCTACCATAGTACTCCCGCCATTTCTTTTTACTCCGCATATAAGATTTGGTCAAAGTCAAACTACACAAAGTTTGACCAAATTTATATAAAAAACTATGAACATCTACAATACTAAAACTATATAGTATGAAAATACGTTTCATGGTGCATCTGATAATATTGATTTCCTATTGTGAATGTTTATATTTTTTAATATAAACTTATCAAACTCTACAAAGCTTGACTTTGACCAAACCTTATATGCGGACTAAAAAGAAACGGAAGGAGTAATTATATACACAAATAAACCAAAATCCACGGAGGGAGACACAAAGCAACAAATTCTACACTAGTAATTTATAGTTCATTTTATCTATTCCTAATATTCTGGACACTCAAAATATTTCTAATAAAAATGCATTATAAATATCGGATTCTACACAATCGGATTATCAATAAAATTTCTACACAAAGCAATCCATGCAACTATTTGGATTCTACATCACACAAGCAATCCATGATATCTATACCTATACTAATTTGAGACTCCCAAAGAATTCCCACATTAATCAGTACTTGGGACCCATTAATCTTGTGGGGCTGAGTTATTACATTCGAGACCAACCCGTATATCCAGTGCAGACATCTATTTTTTTTCAAATACAAAAAAATGAGATGACTCTTTCACCGTGTTCTTCCCCAGAGTTCGTTCAAAACTTTATAAACTATCAATCTGCTTGCACCGGTAAAAAAAAACTCTCTTTCGTAAAAAAAGAAAATTAATATCTCCACGAACCCTCTCCTCTTTCTCTACACCCCATCAAAAAAATCAATCTCTCCACGACGTCTCTCTTATTTCTCTCTCCATGTCACCCGACCACCGTCCACTCGATTTCTATCAGTTCCAGCCGCTTCGAGAAGTGCGTCCTCCAGCTGGAAAGATCAGGCGCACATTTTCCATTAGGGAGACTACATGTGAGTGTTTAGATAAACTAAGCCAGGATTCTACTGTTGTACGTCACATATTATAGGGTGAACTACATCCTAGGATCGTGCAAGATTGCATTGGGAAGGAATCTAGCCGACTGACCTTATCGTAGTGAAGCGGCCGCCGATCTGCATGTGGTACCTCTGCTAAGAATCCAGACAGCCACAACCTTCTAGAGGAAGAAAACATGAGCTGCTGCACGTATTGCTGCGAGACCATGGGTTTCCTGGTGGAATTTGATCCTCCCATCTTAATCTTAACTAGCAAAGTGGCCCGCTCGATGCGTGGGCTAGGATTTTATGAAGTTAAATGTTTAGAATATATTATTTGATTTTCCAAAGGAAAACTGAAATCAAATGTGGTGACAGTTTCAAATATAAGGATTTTGCGAATAAGGTTTTATCTTTTGTAAGTTTGGGTTTTTATTGATAACATAAGTAGATGTGTTGTCTGGTAATTCTTTATATTCTAATCATGCATATAATACAAACTGTAGTATTATGATCGACAACATTCTTAAAATTATAGTTGTATTTTTTTTGACATTTTTATCATGTTGCTTCGTTTTTTATGTAAACAAAAATTTAATAATTCTGATTGTTTTTGTGTAGTCATAGGTTAATTTTCTCCCGGTGTGCAAGGTTGGAATATTTATTCAGTAATCTTGTACTAAAATTAATTTAGTTTATTTATATAGTATATACATTTGAATGAAAACTTTGTTGGTAGGTATTTGGTTCCATAGACGCTGACCCGTCAGAACCAAGGGTGGCTTATATGTTGAATTTATATAATTTCCTCGACATACAGATCACTTTTTCTAATATAGGTTTTTATCAGATTTTCTTACATAGTGTTCACCAGTACGAAGGGTGGACAATGAGAGAGCAAACTTTGTTCTTATTACTAACTAACCCTTGATATATTAGGCTTAATGTGTATTTATAGTACGAAGCTGCATTTACAAAAGGTCATTTGGTTGATGGACCCATCACTATGATTCTTCGCTTTCCCATTCTGTAGTTTTGTTGACTTCTTGGTTCTTCTTTCCCCTACTCATACTTTCACACAGTGAGAATGTTCATCTTCCCCGATCCCGCTGCATTTTCCTAATTCTCTCTGCTTGCTGAATAATTGTTGTTGCCGGATAGCTCCCATCAACTTACTTTCTTGATTCATTGCATTGGGGTTAGTGGTCATGAAGAATCGAATATATGGCTCAAATTAATGTAATATAACAATGTCCCAGTGCTCTCACTATTGGTTTCCATTTTTTTACAATATTTCACAAAGAAAAATCAATATATAATAGTAGAATATAAGAAACAGGTTTGATGGCATTGCACATATGAAATATGACAATGTCTCGACACTCTTACTATTGGTCTGCATTGAATAATAAGTTTGTAGAATCAAGAATCACATAATATAGAATCAGGAATCACATAATACTTCCGCACGGTAGTACACCATATTGTACCTGCCATATAATGTTAGAATAGGTAAGTCGGATTTTATTTTCACGTTATTTTATTTAATAGGAAGTGGCCTCCTTTAGTGAAAGAAACATCATGTTGAAATCATGTTATTCGTTCATTCCTTTAGAATATTTTTGTATAGACTATGTTCTTGACAACATCATCCTCATTGTTACCTTCATCATTTACCATTACCCGCATTCAATCCCTATTTGTTACTATTGAGAAGGCTACGTTTAACTATCCATGTGTGAAAACTTGTTCAGATAGATATAGTCCTACATTGTTTAGTGATTGCCCCCGGTTTTTATTGATAGTTATAGAAAACAAAACTGATATGATCTCCTTTTTAGAACAAATGGCAATGTTGATTTAGTTGCTGATATGACTATTCTTGCAATATATGACTTTCTCCACAATGTGTTTCAGTTATTATCTGTGTGCTTCATTGAATCTTCTTCCAAGTTGAAATCGTCATGCGTGTACCATTGCGTAACATAGCAATTTGGTCGATACACAATGCCGAAGTGCCACTGGGTGGAGAAATTTGACCCAAATTGTTGTTTGCCAGAGGAAGATGATGTAGACTTTGTATTCTAAAAGAGCATTTCTGCACAATGGATAGATATTCTGTTTGGAGAGATGGAATCCCTATATACTATAAGTGAGAGTTTGTATTTTTTTCGAGAGATTGCGTCTATGTTTGTCAGTGATAATCTATATTTCTTTGCAGAGATTGTTGTAGAAGTTGTACTCCAAAATATTCTGTTTGGTCAGTTTTTCCCACTCGGGCTGGTTTCAGCCTTATTTGATCAAATCAACGAGTTTGTAGACTAAATCCGATCACTTCTCGAGTTGTTGGCCTAAAATGTGCAATCGGTTTGAGTTTATGGACTAGTGGTGCATTTCACTCTTTTTGGTCGGGACTATGTGTGAACTGCATTGTATCTCTAGTTCCAAGGAAGAAAAGAAAAAACACCGACAATGGGAAGAAGAGGTGATTTGGAGCTTGCATAGGAGGCTCGTGGTGCAGTTCCAGACGGTAGAAAGCCGGTCTTTAACCAGCGAGCAACTGCCTCCTCTGGTCGAAGGGTGGCCAATTCTGTTCCTCTTGGCCGTGACATCATGGTGGACATGGTGTGCAAGGGCTGCGCTGATGGCAGCCTCGTTTCCTAACTGGTCTGTCCAAGGCGACGGTGAGGCTGTATCAAAGTGGAGATTGTGCTGGACTCGTTTTTCACTCTGTTAGTCTGGGGTCCTCCTTATAAAAGACGCATGGACCAGGCACGGGCCGAGGGGTATGCAACCCGTGCGGCCTATTGATCCCTTGTGCGACTATGTCAAGCCCATGCGTCTTCGCTCAATGCTACCATATTTTGCGCATCGGCGACGACTCAAACCAGCGCCGCAACGCCTCCTCGTCGGTTTGCCAATTGACAAAATTTCTTTGCCATCCATGCGCTATAGGCCATGGCTATCGCCAATCAATCCTTTGCCCTCCCTGAGCCGTCGTTTCACCAAAAGCCGGGTTCCGGCCACATGGCTACCACCGGCGCTACTGCCGGTAGTTCTTCCGGCAAGTCACCACCAGTTCAATGGTAATCTCAAGCTCACGTTATAAATTTTATATCGGAATTCTATAAGCACATCAATTTCTATTGCACGTCTTGCTAATCTAATTCAGTAGAAAGTGCATTACATTGCTGTATCAATTTATCACAGTCTATCAATTCCGGATCTCTAGCATTATTCTCCGACAGAACTACAGTCCATCATTTTTCTTTTGCACATCGCGCCCATCTAATTTGAATTTTGCCAAATGTACTACTCCCTTAAAGTTGCTCAATTAATTAGGATCAAAGGGAGTAATTGAGTTTACTCTACACTAGTGAGCCCGTACCACTATTTGATTTTAGTCCATGCAATTGGAAGGAATGTGGTATACACAATAGTAGTTTCTTAATAGTATCACTGAGTGAAACACTACTGCATATAGTAGGTCTTACAAAGAAGATAGTATTTGTTAAGTAATGTCTTATTTATAGATTATATTTGTCAACGATAAAGAAGATTTTTTAAAGAAATAGGCCCCATTTTAGAGTTTGGCACGGGGCCTCCGATTTCGCTGGCCTGGCCCTGACAGGGACTAGACTGTAATTTTATATTTCTGGTGGGACTATGTGTGAACTGCATTGTATCTCTGGTTTCAAAAAAAAAAAAGCCCAACGACGGAGAGAAGAGGTGAGTTGGAGCTTGCAAAGGAGGTTCATAGTGCGGTTGCGCGCGGCCGAAAGTCGACCACCAGCAAGCAACTGCCTCTTCCAGTCAAAGGGCACCCATTTCTATTCCTCTTGACCGTGACTCTTTGTGAATAGTCCTAGTCGAAGACTAGGCTGGATGCAAGGGGAGGTGGGGCTGCACCGATGGCGGTCTCATCTCCGTAAGTGGTTCGTCCCAGTCGACGACGAGGCTGGATCCAAGGGGAGGTTGCATTGGACCAGATTATTTTCTTTCTCTTAATTTGGGGCCCTCCTTGTAAAGGGCAAAGGCCAAAGGGACTAGTCTATAATACTGTTGGAACTCTTTGTGAACTGTATTGTATCTCTACTTCTTGTTTAATGCAGTGTGTGGATCCTTAGGGGATCCTTGCCATGTTCCAAAAAAGAAAAAAGAAAAAAAACACCCGACTGGCACATTGATATCTTGTCCAACTGCTCATTCATTGATATTTGATCTTGACCAGCCTCCCTCCAAGGATCACCATCATACAACTTGTTCGCAAATTGGGTGGAGAAAGTTGTCCCAAATTGTTGTTTGCCAGAGGAAGATGATGTAGATGTTGTATTCTAAAAGAGCATTTTTGCACAATGGAGAGATAATCTGTTTGGAGAGATCGAATCCCTATATACTATAAGTAAGGGTTTGTATTTTTTTGAGAGATTGCGTCTATATTTGTCAGTGACAATCTGTATTTCTTTGGAGAGATTGTTGTAGAAGTTGTACTCCAAAATATTCTGTTTGTTCAGTTTTTCCCACTCGGGCTGGTTTCGGCCTTATTTGATCAAATCGACGAGTTTGCGGACTAAATCCGATCACCTCTCGAGTTGCTGGCTTAAAGTGTGCAATCCGTTTGAGTTTATGGACTAGTGGTGCATTTCACTCTTTTTGGTTGTGATTGTGTGTGAACTGCATTGTATCTCTGGTTCCAAAAAAAGAAAAGAAAAAACACCCGACAACGGGAAGAAGAGGTGATTTGGAGCTTGCATAGGAGGCTCGTGGTGCGGTTCCAGATGGTAGAAAGCCGGTCTTTAACCAGCGAACAACTGCCTCCTCTGGTCGAAGGGCGGCCATTTCTATTCCTCTTGGCCGTGACATCATGGTGGACATGGTGTGCAAGGGCTGCGCTGATGGCAGCCTCGTTTCCTAAGTGGCCTGTCCAATGTTGGGGCTGCCCTTCGGCGACACACGCCGAACCAGCCCCCCCGGCGACGAACGCCGAGAAGCCCTCTGACGACGAACGCCGGACGGAGGTAGAAGACGATGAACAAATCACACTTCCGGTGACGAACGCCCTGGCCGACGAACGGCCTGTATGTTGGTATTTATTCATCTCAACTCCCTCGAACACACATACATGGAGGTACACACGCACACACGCAGCACAACCCCGGAAGAACTTTCCCATCGACCGGGCGCATACCATGGCCCCGATGGAGACTACATCTTCCTTAGGCCCCTTCCTCCTCGACTCGGCTCATACCGTCACCGTGGCTCGGCAACAGACCGACGCCAAATACAACCTGATGAAACAACTGAAGTAACCCACGGCCGCACGCACGCACCCACACCATGACTTGCATGCACGCCCACTAACTTGGCCGTCACACCCGGCCACTCACATCTAGCTAACCTCCCGGGAGTCTATCCGTGACTAGCAAACTTGCCTAGCTTGCTGCATGCACGCACACCGCACCGGCCGCTACCAGATGACCCGCCTTGCATGTAGCTAGCCAGCCACGGCTGCGCGCACGACACCCGTATACGTGGTTTATCCTAACATCCGAGGCGACGGTGAGGCTGTATCGAAGTGGAGATTGTGCTGGACGCGTTTTTCGCTCTGTTAGTCTGGGGTCCTCCTTATAAAAGACACATGGACCAGGCCTGGGCCGAGGGGTATGCAACCAGTGCGGCCGCGTAGGGCCTCCAGTTCGGAGGGGCCCCCAATTTCCTAGCACTACACTTCACAGGCCTATTGATCCTTTGCGCGGCTGCGTCAAGCCCGTGCGTCTATTCGATCAATGTTACCATAACCTGCGCGTCGGTGACAACTCGAACCAGCGCCGCAACGCCTCCTCGTCGGTTTGCCAATCGACAAAATTTCTTTGCCATCCATGCGCTATCGCCAATCAATCCTTTGCCCTTCCTGAGCTGTTGTTTCGCCAAAAGACGGGTTCCGGCCAACCTTGCAGCCACCATGGACCCCACCGGGAGAAGGTCACATGGCCACCGCCGGCGCTACCAGCGCCACCTTGACCGCTGCCAGTAGTTCTTCCGGCAAGTCACCACCTGGTCAATGGTAATCTCAAGCTCACGTTATGAATTCTGTATTGGAATTTTATAAGCACATCAATTTCTATTGCACGTCTTGCTAATCTAATTCGGTAGAAAGTGCAGTACATTGCTGTATCAATTTGTCACAGTCTATCAATTCCAGATCTCTAGCATTATTCTCCGACAGAACTATAGTCCATCATTTTTCTTTTGCACATCGCGCCCATCGAATTTGATTGTTGCCAAATGTACTACTCCCTTAAAGTTGTTCAATTAATTTGGATCAAAGGGAGTAATTGACTTTACTCTACACTAGTGAGCCCGTATCACTATTTGATTTTAGTCCATGCAATTGGATGGAATGTGGTATACACAATAGTAGTTTCTTAATAGTATCACTGAGTGAAACACTACTGCATATAGTAGGTCTTACAAAGAAGATAGTATTTGTTAAGTGATGTCTTATTTATAGATTATATTTGTCAACGATAAAGAAGATTGTTTTTAAAGAAATAGGCCCCATTTTAGAGTTTGGCACGGGGCCTCCGATTTCGCTGGTCTGGCCCTGACAGGGACTAGACTGTAATTTTATATTTCTGGTGGGACTATGTGTGAACTGCATTGTATCTCTGGCTTAAAAAAAAGCGCCCAACGACGGAGAGAAGAGGTGAGTTGGAGCTTGCAGAGGAGGTTCATAGTGCGGTTGCGCGCGGCCGAAAGTCGACCACCAGCAAGCAACTGCCTCTTCCAGTCAAAGGGCACCCATTTCTATTCCTCCTGACCGTGACTCTTTGTGAACAGTCCTAGTCGAAGACTAGGCTAGATGCAAGGGGAGGTGGGGCTGCACCGATGGCGGTCTCATCTCCGTAAGTGGTTCGTCCCAGTCGACGACGAGGCTGGATCCAAGGGGAGGTTGCATTGGACCAGATTATTTTCTTTCTCTTAATTTGGGGCCCTCCTTGTAAAGGGCAAAGGCCAAAGGGACTAGTCTATAATACTGTTGGAACTCTTTGTGAACTGTATTGTATCTCTGGTTCTTGTTTAATGCAGTGTGTGGATCCTTAGGGGATCCTTGCCACGTTCCAAAAAAGAAAAAAGAAAAAAAACACCCGACTGGCACATTGATATCTATCCATGCTAGCTTGTCCAACTGCTCACTGATTGATATTTGATCTTGACCGGCCTCCCTCCAAGGATCACCATCATACAGCTTCATCGCTCTTACTTGTATTATTCATTCCAAGAAAATGACGTACCAGCGGCCCTTCTTTTTCTTCTACTTAAGCAAGAAGGTATTGGAGCATTCAAACCGTGCAGCTTGCCAAGAAGACATGGCGCCAAGCAACTTACCAGCGGCCCTGCTCCTGCTCCTGCTGCTGGCCTCTTCCGGCCCTCTCCGTCCTACGCTATCCGGCGCAGCGCCTCTGGAGCCCGTCGAGGTCAGCCTCGTCGCCGGCGCACAGGAAAAGGGAGCAGTCTGCTTGGACGGGACCCCGCCGGGGTACCACCTGCAGAGAGGCTCCGGTGATGGATCCGGCAGCTGGCTCGTCCATCTAGAGGTCCGGAGTGTCATCCATGTCTTGATCATTCACCCATTAATTTTCCTATATCGCCGTCTTTTTTCATGTCTCGCACAAATTAGCAAGCAGTAAAACAACAGCAACAAAGATCTAGTATCACAGCCCTTCTCGTAGGCATCATCTTGGAGTCATCTTGGTTGCGGGATCCTGCCACTGCTTGTTGGGGTGGCGGCCCTAGGTCAGTGTGGCGTGGTCTCTTATTCGGCAATGTTGATGGTTTCGAGCGGAGTTGGGTCATGGCTGGGTTTGGTAGTCGGTTTCTTCCGGTGTATTTCAGAGCCCCTGATGCGCCGCCGTGTCTTCGTGAAGTCAATGCTGCAGTGGTGATGATGCTACGAGATGGGTGGTCGGTTGCTGAGGCCAGTCGGTGCAGGCTCAGTGCTTTTTCTGTGTAGTGTTCTTTGTCGGAGTTGTCTAGTCACTGAGATCTATACTCGATTGCTTGGCATGGGATGGCATGGGTCTCGGCGCCTTTGCCATGAGATATTCGTTGGTGGTCGTCAATGGTGAAGTAGGAGTCGTTGGCTCACGATAGAGTTATCCGATTACGCTTGATGACAACCTCACGGCATTTTTCTCCTAAATGGTGTGTGTGTCTTTGACTCTTCGTATGGGTAGCCAGGTTGGCCGGTGTTGCCTTCTGTTATAGTGGGGTGTTATGATAGTTTTTGTCGGTTTCGACTAATTAACTGGGAAACTCTACTTCTTATTAATTAATGATGAGAGGATGTCTCGGCACAAGATTTCCATGTCTCACTATTATTAGCCACCATCCATCCATCATTCCCCCATTAATTTTCTATATATTGCCATGTTTTTTTTTATCATTTCCCACACAAGTTAATTAGCCACTTCACCCACAAAAAAAGCCAGCAAAAAAGAATATTATATTGATGATGGGACCATCTTGTAACGTCCTTAACCACACAATATTTCAAGATATATACAGACCTAACCCCCAAATTATGTTTGGCATCAAGCACATGCCGCCCACTCCACATCTTTTTTTTTTTGATCAAAAGATGCCATCCTAAATGCATGATGGGATGTTTAGCAAGTGGACTCGAGGTAGGCTAATTAATTAGTTGACATGTATATTTTCTCAACTGAAAACACCCAGGGAGGAGGCTGGTGCAGCACACTCAAGGATTGTTCTGGTCGCAGAATGTCTGTTCTTGGTTCATCAAAATTCATGAAACCACTACAGTTCGCCGGTCATGGGATTTTTGACAGTGACGAGATATATAATCCTGGTAATTACTGGTGCTTCACATCCAATCCACTCGCTACATATTTGTTCCATCTTTTTCCACGCCCTCGTTCTGTTTGTTTGTTTGCGTAAGTGATTCTGTAACCTGTTTGATATGTCCTTGCACTAATTTTGATCATCGCATTATTAGATTTCTACAACTGGAACAAAGTCTATGTGCGGTATTGCGATGGGGCGTCATTTGCTGGGGATGCTGAAGGTCAAGCGCAGGTGACTTTCTAGATCGTGGTCCGGTGTTGCTGTTTTTGTCGCTAGAGGTAATTCTCTGTTGGTAATTGTTAAGGATGGAACCACAGTTTACTTCAGAGGGTTACGCATCTATGAAGCAGTTATTGGCGAACTCATGGAAAAAGGACTCGCCAATGCTACACAGGTCGTACTTCACTTACCAAAGTTCACAGAATACCAAGAACCATTTTGACAAAAATATTCTGCGTGACAAGGGTTAGTTGTGACAATAACCATGTGAAAATGAAAAAGGAAACTCATATTTTTACAGATTTCAGGTGCTCTTTACAGGTTGTTCTGCCGGAGGTCTAGCGACGATACTGCATTGCGATGATTTTAGTGCACGGTTTCCGCAGCAGGTTTCAGTTAAATGCTTTGCGGATGCTGGGTTTTTTCTTGACGTGTAAGACCCCTGAAAATAAATGTAATCCACTAGCATTGTATACCTGAACTAAAGTACCACTTTTTTCTAGCAGAAAGGATATATCTGGAGAAAGGTCCTTTTGGTCTTTCTATAACCGAGTTGTGCAGCTCCAGGTTAGCTGTCGGGCTTGATTGAGACTTTGAAGTATATGTCTTATTTATAATCAAACCTGCCGGTCATCTTCTAATTTTCTATGCACTTTCTCTGAAACGTGAATACAATAGTAGGCTTTTGTAAAACTCTACTTCTTCACGTGGTTAGTAAATACTCCCTCCGTCCGGAAATACTTGTCATCAAAATGAATAAAAGGGAATGTATCTAGATGTATTTTAGTTCTAGATACACCCTTTTTTGTCCATTTTGATGACAAGTTTTTCCGGACGGAGGGAGTAGTAAATACCATTAGTAATATTTCTCGCCTTCTTTTGCTAACTTAATTTCAGAATGTTAGACAAGTGTTGCACAAGGACTGCCTTGCCAACAAGGACCCAACCGAGGTAGTTTCCGCTGTATAATTTGAATTGCTTCCCACACTTCCGCATGTCATCACCAGATTATGTCAGTAAGTTTGTTATCTGAAATAATGTTGGTCCTAGTGTTTCTTCCCCACAGAGCTTATTAAGAGCATCCGCACCCCCATGTTTATTCTCAACTCTGCGTACGATTCATGGCAGGTATTTTTCAATATTTTTATTGTTATTCTAATATCTACTTATGTGTATTGATGTTATGATTGTTTTCTATGTGGTTCTTCACCATATATAGATACAGAATGTTCTCCTACCGACTTCATCTTCCCCTGAAAAGACATGGTTGAGTTGCAAGGACAATATCAGAAACTGCAATTCAACCCAAATTAAAGTTCTTGATGGTTGGCTAAGCTTGTCAATCTACTTCCTTTTTACCCCCTCATTCATCACCGGTGCTCTTCCTGTTGTCTGGAACACTAAATAATCTCTCTTCTTCTTCTATAGAAATCAGGAACACAATGATCAATGATTTGAAGGTCATCAATGATAAGGCAGACTGGGGCATGTTCATTGATTCATGCTTCACTCACTGCCAAACGCTCTTTCGCGTCTCTTGGAGTTCACCAACATCCCCACGGCTGGGAAATAAGGCAGGGAGTTCAAAATAAAAATTCTACTAGAAACTTGAATTATCTGTGTTATATTTGATCCACCATATTGTCGCTTGGATTGATATAATTTCGTTACCATTTTGTGGAGCAGAATATTGCAAAGGTTGTTGGAGATTGGTACTTTGGAAGGAGCCAAGGAGTGAAAGAGATTGACTGCGAGTATCCGTGCAATCCAACGTGCAATAGTCTACCGCCACCATGATTTGTTACTACTCCCTCCTATCCATATTAATTGACGCTGCTTTAGTATTGTACCAAAGTAGCGTCAATTAATATGGATCGGAGAGGGTATATTGGATTGTGTTGATATCTACTATGTAAAGATTCAAGACAAAAACACAATCTTCATATTGAATTGTGCATCAAAGAGAAAAGCAATGATCACGCGTAATAAAATTAAGTATGGCAGACGGGTGACAACATATGGAGTAAAAATTTAAAACAATTTATATCTCAAGCAAATTATCATTGGAAATTTTCCCAAAAAGATGCATTATTTTGTTAATTCGTCAAATGCTGCTTCAGAATTTCAGTTCATGTTTATTTTTGTCCAGAGAAAATAGGGAATAACAAAAAAGTATAAAAAACTCATTGTGAACAAGTATTATCTCAATTTCTCCTCTATTTTTAGGACTTGTTTAATATCTCCTCAATATTTTTGAAATTTTTGTGTTGAGTGACATGTAAACCAACATGTAGTCATGTTTGTAAGCATGAACGCAAGCGGGTAATACTCCACTTATATACTACCAAATTCAGGGGGGGGGGGCAACGTTTTGATGGCCAGCCTCTACTTCCGTCACTGTCATGACACACACTTGTTGTCTGTCTAGCTTCCATCTCCGCTGGAGCTAAATCCGGCGGATCTCGGGTAGGAGGTCCTGATATGGTAGTCTTGCCTAGAAGGTAGAAAGGACACAAGAGACACGAGGATTACCTAGGTTCAGGCCCTCTCGAAGAGGTAAAACCTTACAACCCGCTTTGTTGTATCGATTGTGGATAAGGTACAGAGTATATGTGATCTACTACGAGATCAGATGTGAATGAATCTTCCCTCTACGGCCTTGGCACCCCGACTTATATAGATATCGGGGGTCCCTAAGGTTGACACATGGCCGGCCGTACCTAAGGGGCAAACGTTCCGAGGACTATCTCTACACCTTGGAGTATGGGCCAAGTCTTCGTGTCCTTCCTTCTTGAAGCTTTTGGACCAGACAAACGAGGCCCACCATGGACAGGCTTAGGGAGGGTCCTCGGCCAAACCCAAAGGGTGGGAAACCGACATATGCCGAGCACCCCCTAATCAAGGACTCCGTCAACCTCCCTAAAGACTAGCTTTCATATGCTTTAATAAAATATTCAACACATGAGCTTGGTATTACATCATACCAAACTTATATTTTTCTTATCACATTTGCAGAAAAGACACCCCCTTGTAGGATGTGTCTATATCTCTATCGTTATATGACGTGGATACATGTTACACACATCTAACATCTAATCTAATGTAATGCCCTAACCAGCTCGCGCACTCCCCGCCCTCGCACTCCCATCGTCGCGCGCCGCCTGCCATTCTCGCCGCAGCGGTCGTGGACGCTGACAACCACATAGGTGGACATCGCAGTTCGGATGCTGCCACCACCCCCGTCAAGCCGTGATCCAGCACCACCTCGGTCACGCTGGCGTCCTCACTCCATCGTCGTGTGCCCCGCATGTCCGCTAGCGTATATAAGTAGTTGTTTTTGTGAATGGTGTTTAGTTGAGATCTAACATTTCAAATGGCCTTTACCTTGCATGTAAAGGCCATTCCAAGGTCATATAAGTAGTTGTTTTTGTGAATGGTGTTTACTCAGTCGTGCGGACCACATGGAGCTTATGAATATTGGGTGCAACCGTTGAGAGATGGTTGCACGGGATACTTACAACCAGTTGGGATGGCGGTCCAACAATAGGATATGTGTCTAGTCATCTTACCCTATTTTCGCCGGTTATGACAACTTTTTTTATGAGTGAGACCTTGTTCTGAACCTGGATTTTTAACAATATGGCTGTGTGCATCAGGAGATGCAGATGCTGCGGATATTCCCCCTTTTCGGAAAAAATGCCGCAAAGCCCTGGAAGAATGTCACATACTCCAACGATCTTGGAATGTATATGGTGTGATACCAGAACTCTAAAGGTATATGGTGTGCTCTTTGCTAAAATTATATTGACTGAGCACAATATATCCAACCAACTGAACCAGTCCTTCTCTTCTTTTCTGGAACTAGCGAAGACCACTGTTCTTTGATTGCGATTGTTATAAACTTTATCTGGTTTGATTTTTTTTCTCTGAAATTTGTTTCTAGCTGAACACCGCTTGGAGGTACCTGGAAATGTATTACTTGCTTAAGTATAGAAGTCCATATGTACTTGTAGACAGACCATGCTCTTCATATCCTTGATTTCAAATTGCAAGGGTGTGATTTCTAAGACGGATTACTCATCTCCTATGCATTATTGGCTTTGCACGTCTCTTGGTGGCTTTTATTGCTTAAGAAATGAGTAAACCAGAGAAGCTAAATAGTTAATCATTTGTTTATTCAGTATTTATTTGTGTATTTAGTCCATAATATTAATAAAGAGTTCAATTGTATTGAAGCAGGGAAGTGGACAGGGACTGTGGTTTCCCTGAGCATGAGAATATTACGATCGAGTTACAATCTTCTAGTGAGTATATTTTTGGCATAACTGAGACTAGATTTGGAATGAAGTTTGGTTTGAAAACTAAGCACTTCTGCAAACCTATCAAACATTAACCAGTTGTTTATTTATACCTAACAATGTGCACTGTTAGATCAAAGATTTTTTTGACCATAACATTAGCACAGTACTTTCAAGGGGATAGACTGGTAAGAAATGAAAGTTGTTTGTTAATATTTACCCCCCCCCCCCCCCAACACACACACACATATGGATGTATTTGAAATTGGGTGCTAACATTTTCATAACCATAATTTGCTTTTCTGATGGTTGATGTTTAAGCTCACTGTGGGCAGATGTGACTGGGAAAGACCCTACCAAAAATTTCTCTGTTAAGCTATTTGAAGATCAAACACATCGCTCTTGAACCATTTCATGTGTACATTACCTTATTTAATTTCATTCATTTGACTACTTAAGAGCTTATCGCTCTATCATTTCGATTTCATCTCATGAGGGTATTCTTCTTTCAGTTGTTTTCGGCCCTCTAAATGCGACACATGTCATTGTTAGATTTTCGTAAATTTTTCCCTGCCTTGAAGGATATCCAGTATGTTGGCGTATCATCATCATCCATAAAAAATGATACACGCAGATGTCCAAAAATCTCCAGCATCATATGATTCAAATGTATGCTATTTTCGTACGAATCTTTGATGTATGATGCGGTTCTTCAATCTTCGAGAATATCTTTGTTTAGAGCATCTACAGCCGGACATAGCAAACATGACCCTTAAACGCCCACAGACGCGCCCGATCAGTGACCGGGCATGTCCGTTTTGAGCCCCTATTTATCCGTCTGCAGTCACACTCCTTATTTTTCTTCTCATATGCCCCGTCACTCGCACCATTGCACATGATTGGTGGAGATGAAGAGAGAGAAATAAAAGAATAAAAATGTGGTCCGGGGTGGGGCCGCGTCCTAGGTGGCGGAATGCCCAGGCGTGTCCGCGAGCCCTCATATCCTCTTCATATTTGAGATGGATATGAGGGTTCGCGGACAGCCCGGGCGTATAGGGATGATATGAGGGGTCCGGTTGGGTCAGGTTTTTCCTTCTCTCTCCTGTCCGGTCAATAATCGGGTGCGTCCGGCTATAGATGCTCTTAGCTCTCTTCCAAGTTCAGACACTATTTGTTAGTGTACTTATGTATAAAAAAAGAGTGCATGGTCTACATCTTCTTTATTTGTCTTTCATATCAAATAAGAATTGCCATTTGATGTGATGCTTAGATGCTATGACATAGGCTCAATGGATCAAGAATTTCTTTCACAAATTCCCTGGCTCTGTGTGGTGATTGATGAGGTCGGGCGTCTTAAAAATCCATCCAATGTATCCAAAACTGCATCTCAGTTAGTACAAAAGACTCGTTTCTTCCTTACAATGTGAGACCTCTTATAGCTAGTAGGGGGTGACTTTTGCGAATGTTTCGATGGCAGTTTTAGTTGTTTGAGATTTACGGTTTCTTCAAATTAGCATGACAGTTTCTGAGAGGAAGGAAAATTTGAGTAAAAACAAGGAGAAACTGTAATCGTTTAGTCTCGCGTGGCACTGGAGCTGCGGCAATGCACTAGTGTTGCGGCCGGTGGCGTGCTCAGCTCCCCTACATCTAGCGTGCTAGGAGCCCACCCCCACCCCTGGTTTCATTCCGGCTAGCCGGCGCTACCCCTCGTACCAGCTGCTACAACCAGCGTTTTGATTTGCTGGAAGCAGCTACATTTTTCGCTACAACCATTGTTTTTTGCTTTCCTGAAATAACACCCAATTTTGCATTTTTGCTACCAATGGCGTTTTGGTTTGCTGGAAGCAGCTCCAATTTTTGCTACGACTACCATTTTTTGCTTTGCTAGAAGAACACCCAATTTTGTATTTTTGCTACCAATGGCGTTTTGGTTTGCTGGAAGCAGCTCCAATTTTTGCTACAACCACTGTTTTTTTGCTTTGCTGGAAGAACACCCAATTTTGCATTTTTGCTACCAGTGGAATTTTGATTTGCTGGAACCCGTTTCGATTTTAGCCAACACCGTTGTTTTGGTTTTTGCTAGAACATCACCTATTTTGGCTGGAAGATTTTTTGCTACAACCAGGCACCTGAATGCTACAACCGGCATCTATTTTTGCTACCATCGGCAAATGGCTGAGTTGCGATGGCAGAGGCAGCTACCACCGGTGACGGCGGCAGCCTGTTTATTTGCATCAACCAGCGAGAACAACAGATACCTCCGGCGGCGGCGTGGGCCTTTTTTTTTCTGCAACCGGCACGACAGCGAGCTAAGCTGACGTTTCTGTGTCCGGTGACGATGAGGACGGAACCAGCAGCGGTGATAGCCGGCAGCGACGGCGAGGGCGGCGACCGGCAGTGAGGGCAGACGAGTAGGCGAGACGGTTGGCGCGTTCCAGATCTGACGGTTGTGCTTGTGCTAATCAAACGGCCACGGGCTGACTGGCCAAAAGTTAGGCCGGCGCGCCGGCGCCTAGCATTACCCTAAATAGTATACAAATATTCTAGTTCAACAACAGATTCAATAAAAATATTACAATCCTAACAAGAAATTTGAAATTGAATAAGTCAAATTTGAATTCAGCTTATTCCAACATATGTTCTAGTTCTCCCAGTGGCAACGCTCAAATTCCAGACAACCGGTAGTGGGCTGGATAACATATAGGTGAAGTGAAGCACGCCCAGATTTGCTAAGTTGGATAGATTGGTCAACAGACACTCAGAACAGATGAGCTACATAACTTAGTGTTGAGCTGCATAACTTAATTCATACAGTAGACTGAACTTAGATAAACTTAATTCGACATATGACAGTTCCAGTAAGTTGCATAGATGGGCTGCATAACTTAGTCACTGTACAACATATTACAGTAGCGGCATCAAAGATGGGGTGCTGCATAACTTTTAGTTCTCTAAAGTATATATTTGTATAGGTAGATACGGAGTACATGATAAAGATAGGTGCATGATATGACGAACGAATCGACCACCAAGAGTGATAAGGTACAGGACAGGCTCCCAAGTCCTACTAGAACACATTCACCATTGTTTTATTAGTTAAACGAAAGACGCCGATACTCAATTATATGGTTTATTTTGCACAAAAGGCTAAGCTGGAAGATTGTTGATTTTTAAAAGGTGAGCTAGCTGTCAACAGATCCCGGCAGATTAAAAAAAATGCAAAATTAACAGATTAAGTTATCAAAATCAATAGAGCAATAAACAGAACCAAGCCCGACTTTTTAAATCCATAACAAAAAATAAAGCATAACGGAAGCTAATGAAGTGGTATAAACATGGTTTTTTTTTGAATTTTCAACGGGGGGGGGGGGGGGGGGGGGGGGGAGGAGATTTCCCCACCTGAATTGTATTCATTTGCCTATAAGACTTTGCAGCCTGTCGCAGGATAGGTTCAAGTGAACCGGAATTACAGGGGGCACAGAGAAGAAGAGAGAAGCAAAAAAACACACGCCACAACACACATACATGGGGTACAGGGAGGAAGACACAACAAAGAGCACCATAGGATGGAGGCGAACGGCATCGGCCAGCCAAGACCAAACCACGACACTACACCGTCGACGCAATCGAAAGGCTCCGCGCATCCGAGACTGCACAACGCCGTGACACCACCTGTGTCACGAGGCACATTCGAAGGGACACGCGGATCCGAGACGACGCCACGGCACCTGTGTGCCACCAGCGTAGTCGAAGAGCATCGCCAAGCAGACCACACCACGACACTGCACCGTCGACGCAATCGAAAGGCTCCACACAACCGAGACTGCACAACGCCACGACACCACCTGTGTCGGGGGTACATTCGAAAGGTCGCACGAGGACGAGACGACGCCACGGCACCAATGTGCCACTGGCGTAGCTGCAGGGCACCGCCTAGCAGAGACGCACCAAGAGAGCACTCAACCACGACACACACCACCGTCGACCCCAGACTGGCCGCACCACCACCACCGACCAGCAACCTCAAACCAGCCAAGCACCACCCCAACCCTCAGGCAAGCAGCATTGAGCAGCGTCTCCGAAGACAGGCGCCACCAAGGTGGTAACGACGTCGAGGAGACCGCCGCTGTCCGATCCAGGAGCTGGATCTAAGGCTTTCACCCGGAGAACAAACAGAGTGAGCGAGGAACCAGGGCATCGTACGACGACACCTCCAAGGAGGGATCCGACACAACAGTGCGTCGCTGCCGCCGGTGCCGACAGAGGCCGACACAGAGCTTTCGCCCATACCCATCATCCTAGCCACCCCGCGCCCCACGGCTTCGAGCACGGCAGAGCTCGCCACCAAGACGACCGCGGCCACCCGGCCACCACGCGTCCGCCGCGGGATCTCCCCGAGCCACCTTCGGAGGCAGGGGGCCGCCGCCACCGCGGCAAGGCCAGTGGCAGCGGCGGAGGAGAGGAGGCGTAGGAGAGGGGGCCGCCGGCGACTTGGCGAGGTTCCCCCCGAGTCGCCCGAGCGGAGCGGCGCGGGGGTTTCAGGGATCCTGCCCTCGTGTCTCGTATAAACATGGTTGACATGGATGTTACCTGAGTTTCAGCGCATGATACGGACAACACAAAATCACATGTCAAACCACACTAAAAACGGATAATAGGTTCCGAAGTAACACGCTCTATATTAGAGAAGGACACAGCTAGACATGCATAAATTCTACAGGCATGAACAGCATAAGCATGCACACAACCCAATACTAGACAGACTAGAAACCTGCCCCAGTTAAGCTAGGCGAAAGTATGACGATACACGACGGCATTGGAATTGCAATTGACACAGTATGACAGTAGATCATGTAAAGGCAAGCATACGTACAGTGGAGCACTTAAATTGGTGGGCTGCCACATAGTAGCATTCACATTGTAACGGTACCGGTAATTTAGATAGCTAGTTCCACATATCACGGTGTAGCAGCTACTTGATAGATGGTTCGGCAAGTACTCTCTCCGCCCCAAAAGAAGCGTCTTTGATTTAGTACAAAAAAGTTATAGAAAATCAAAGACACTTATTTTGGCACGGAGTAGTACTACTTAGATAGATGGGGCTGCATAACTAACCGCATCATTACAGTAACTTGTATAACTTAGGTCTCGACATATACATAGATAGATATGATAAAAGATAGGTGCAGGGCATTAATTAGTATGAATCCACCACCGGAAGAGCATCATCCTTTGCATCAGCTTCAGCATCTACCCATCACAATTTGACGGGCGTCTATATCCAAAGCTGTGGCGTGTGGGGGGCGGGGGTATGTGGTCAAGGTAGGGCTTGGGGAGCTCTACGAAGCCCTTGGTGAGCAAGTCGACGTGGATCTTGGCGACCAAGAACCGCGAGTTGTCGGGGTCGACCCTCTTCTCCGGCTTCATCTCCTCGTCCAGCATCTGCTGCCGCTCCTCCAGCCAGCCTGGCGGGACGACCCCGGTGGGCGGGTGGTCCTCGGCGGTGGGAGGGCACGAACCACTTGGCGCAGTGGAAGGTCTCTCTGATGCGTTCGTCGTCGAAGCGAACCATGCCTTGGGCGGTCGGGGTCGCGGTTGAGGGGTCGGACTCCTTGATGACCCTGTCGACGGCATCGTCCAGCTGACGCTCGTCCAGCACCGCCGCCTCCGGGAAGGTTAGCAGACCGAACTTGATCCTCTCCCGCTGCGTAGCCAGGTCGACCGGCGAAGGCAACATGTTGACCGACGAAGGGAACTCGGGAGCATCCTCATCGCCGGAGTCGGAGTCCGCTGCCTTCCTTTTGACGGCCATCGGTGGATCTACTACGAGTCACTCTTGGAACGATTGCGATTGCGGTGGATATTTGCGGTTGGGTTGCGGATTGATGCGGCGGCCGTGGTGCCGTCTCGATGTATATATAAAGACAGGTGGCCGGGAGCCGGCCAGAGGCGAGGAACCGAGACACAGAGAACCCTAAAAAAGAGAATCAATTAATGCCATGTTTGGATCTAAGGAACTATTTTTAGTCTGACTAAAACTAGTCTCTTTTAGAGGCTAAAATTCCAATCACCCCTAACTAAAGAGAGGCTAGAACTAGTCTTGAGACTAAATTTTTTTAGTCAGGGGAACCCTACTAAAATGTGGATTAGTCCTCTCTCTCCTCATTTAACTCCTCTCCTTTAACACATGCGAGGTCGGGATTGGAGGGTTTGGAGGATAGTAAATGCTCATTAACTCATTTTAGTCTATTTAGTATTTGTATCCAAATATCAGTGAGGCTAGCAAGTTTTAGTCCCACTACTTTTAGTTATGGGACTAAAACGTATCCAAATACCCTCTAACTATGAGTGTCCGAAAACAATTACTACTAGAAATTAACTACAACGCCTCGGGCGCTTACAGGATGGAAAAACAACGTCTCGCGCTGCTTGTTGGGGCGCCCGACCCGTCTGGTCATGTGTCGACGCACACCAAAATCGATCGAGCAGGAATCTGATCCTGACGCGTGTGCCAAGCACCCGAGTTGGACATGCCCTAAGGGCATCTTTAATGCTTAGCTTAAATATACGCTTAACACTAGTAGAAAAGGGGGCATTTGTCCCGGTTCGTAAGGGCCTTGAACCGGGACTAAAGGGTCGTTATTAATGCCTCCACCCTTTAGTCCCGGTTCTAACATGAATCGGGACTAAAGGCCCTCCACGTGGCCACTGCGAGCAGCCCAGGCAAGGGGGCCTTTGGTCCCGGTTGGTGACATGAACCGGGACCAAAAGGCTTCCACGTGTCAGCAGCTGAGGTTTTTTTTTAAAAAAAAGTGGCTGGTTTAGGGGTTTTGGGGGTTAATTTTAGGTTGTTATTAGGTAGCTAATAGAGAGAAGTGTCCTCTCTTATACTGCGATGTTCATTTCACCCGCTGATGTATAATAACTCATGCATGCTTGCATCTATAATAACAAGTCCTACTAATCATGCATCATCATACAACTTCTACTCGTTATTAATAACAAGTCATACGATCATCATCCTCATAGTCATCGAACCCAACCCTACATAATTGTTCTTAGCACATGATCATCAGTATTAGGTAGGACCTAAACACCCTTAAGGTAAAATAACATAAAACAATATAGACCCTGACTCTCCATTATGAAGAATGGAGATCATCCTGTCTCCAATTCTTGCGCTTGGCCTCCTTTTGCTTGCAAGAAGCTCCTTACGACTGTCCATACATTTTTTCCATTCTTTGATTGTCATGTCTCCACTTCTTTTAGAAATCTGGTATGGACAATTAAGATTCGTAGGACGACCTGGTTGTATGTTCAAAACATCAAGGAAACCGTGCGTATACATCAGATGAGGCACACAATTATTCGGGATTATCTGTTGAAAAACATAGTAATAACTTCGTAGTTAGCAATGATGTACTAGTTTTAGAAGTATTTAAAAAAAGCTGCAGGGATGTCGTAATAGTAAAAAAAAAAATCTTATCAGGGTACCTCCATGGTAGTTACCGTAGTTCAACACGTGCATTAGTGGCACGTATTGACCATAATGTTAAGGAGTTTGATTGTAGACATTGTAATTCTCAAGATCAGTACAAAATGCGATCAGATGATTTTTCTCCTTATAAGTTAATTCGGAGTCATCGGTGTAGTGGGTTTTGTCTACCATTTTCCGCACATTCTTTGAAGAATGAAAATAAGCTGTCAATCGAAACAAGCTGTCAACTATTTTGAAATAAATAATATAAATTACTTAATAACTATGTTAAGCTCACATGGGGGAAGATTTGGAGGTGTATCCACAAGGACCCAAATGCCCATATTGTCTTGCTGGATTGTAGGATCACCAAGATCCATGGTGACAAGCATACCCTCCTCAAAACCATACATATTGCAAAGTGCTTCCCAATTTTTGCAACCAAAATGGGTTACACTCTCAGCATTGTACACCTTTACTTGAAAATCCACACTATGATGGGTCCTTAGGAGAATTTTTTTGGTTTCCATACTTTCATGGTCTTGAAAACCCATCCTCTCCAAGACATAGCGTCTTGCATAGCATGGGATAAGCTAGTCGAATTGGACAAGATGAAAAATACACGTTAAAATAGTTGAAGTCGTGCTTAATTACGAAAAAAACTATTATCGTCGTTGTGTACTGTATGAACATCGAAGGTCTCCTCGAGCTTAATGCTGAAGCGCCGATCTTCGTCCAGCTCAATGAACCTGTCGCACATACCTCGGTCGTCGTGGCACCAGTCGCACTCCCCCGGGCGGTTTTCATCGTCCGAATACGACATTTCCGGCCTAAGTTCATAATTCAAACATTAAATATATGTATTAAAAAACTAAATTAGATCATTATTATTAATCACGGGTTGACTATCGGTGATGGTACGTAGCTCCTCCTTTCATTCCCGAGTGCATTATTACAACAAATTGTCTAGCACACATGAATGAAGGAGAAGCTACCCCACGACGGCGTGGATGATGGAGGTTCTCCTAGATTTCTGCATAGAGTGCTCTTCAATTTTAGCATTCAAAGTAGGAGTACTTTTCCAATATGAGCATTCAATAAGCAAAACCAAATCGTAAAATAAAGTAGTATTCAAATTAGCATGCATTCAATTATAACCAAAAGTACATCATCTCTTGTGTCCGTACATCGTCGAATACTCCTCGAATACTATCATACATATAGCATCGCTAATTAATACAGCTAGAACCGTAGCGCCCGACGGGTATCATCGCGGGCGGTGGACACCCAAAGATAAGGAACGATCACATGATCATAGCTCCAGTGAGATCCCTGAAGAACCTGCCAGGTATTGTCGAACCTGCCCTCCAACGCAACCATGTAGCGACAGACGTGCTCGTCCTCCTCGCTGACACGGTGACGTACCACCTCCGCGGTGTCCGGAAGCCTCGGCACCGTCACTGGCCCACGCGACCGCCACCAAATAAGGATCGGGTCAACAACGGGCTGCCTCCTCACCAACCTACGTCCCCCAGAAGGTAGCACCTCCCAATACCAGCCCGACGGAGCCCAGTCCCGAACATGGCCCTGATCAAGTAGGCCTCCACCACCGCCGAGTCGACGACGACGAGGATGCGGGATAGGCATCGTCGACGTCGATGCGGGAACTACTTCTATATATATATAGTTAAATAAAGTAGTTTTATTAATTAAATCAACTAGTTCAACTACTAAGCACTTACTATAAATAAATAAAGTAGTACTTATTAAAAATAAACTACTTCCATATATAGTAAAATAAATTGGTTTATTAAATCAACTAGCTAGTTCAACTATATATGAAGCACTTACTATAAATAAAATAAAGTACTACTTATTAAAAATAAACTAGTTTTACTATAGTTCTATTATTTTTCTAACTAATTTTCCTATACATACACAATAAATTGACAAACAAAATACTATGAACAACATGAAAAATTTGACATCTAAATTACTTACACAATATGAAAAAAAATGACATCTAAATTACAACAGAAAAAAATCATAAAAAATTGACATCTAAATTACAACAGAAAAAATCATAAAAAAATCTAACACAATATGAAAAAAATCTAACAGAAAAATCTATGAACTACATATCTAAATTATTACACATCTAACAAAAAAATCAATAAACTACAAAAAATCATTAAAATTCTATGAACAAATTTAGAACAGAAAAAAATCATAAAAATTCTATGAACAGAAAAAAAATCATAAAAATTTGACATCTAAATTACTTACACAATATGAAAAAAAATTGACATATAAATTACAATAGAAACAAATCATAAAAAATTGACATCTAAATTACAACAGAAAAAATCATAAAAAAAATCTAACGCAGTATGAACAAATTAATTACACATCTAAATTAACACAATATGAAAAATCTATGAACTACACATCTAAATTACTACACATCTAACAAAAAAAACTAGAAACTACAAAAAAATCTAACAAAATTACTACACATCTAACAAAATTAGTTGCTCACGGCGACAGCAACAGCGACGGCGACGGCGAGGTGCGGCGCGGGGCGGGCGGGGCGGCGACGGTGTCGGGGCGGTGCGGGCCGGGGCGGGCGGGGCGGCGACGACGTCGGGGCGGTGTGGGCCGGGGCGGGTGGGGCGGCGACGACGTTGGGGCAGCGCGGGCCGGGTCGGCGCGAAGACGTCGTCGGGGCGGGGCGGCGCGGGACGGGGCGGCTCGAGAGCAGGCCGGAGAAGAGATTGAAGTGGGGATGGGTGGTTTCTAAAATTTTTCTAAGTGCTACTTATATAGCAAAAGCATTGGTCCCGGTTCGTGGCACCAACAGGGACCAATGCAGCCCTTTAGTCCCAGTTGGTGACTCCAACCGGGACCAAAGGCCTCTTTTCAGCAGCCCAAAGGGCGGGAAGCAGAGATCTTTGGTCCCGGTTGGAGGCCCCAACCGGGACTAAGGGGGGGGGGGCATTGGTACCGGTTGGTGCCACGAACCGGTTCCAATGCCCCCCTTTAGTCCCGGTTGGTGCCGCCAACCGAAACCAAAGGCCCCTGTGCTGCCCGCATCGCGGCCAAAGTTTAGTCTCACCTCGCTAGTTGAGAGGGCTCGAGAATTGTTTATAAGCGCTGCTGCGCCTACCCTCTCGAGCTCCTCTCAACTATAGGCTTTCGGGCCTAATCTCACAGTATGCTGCTGTGTGCCTATTGGGCCTTCTACGGGCCTGAATCCTGGCCCAGGTTGGGTTTCTAGTCGTATTCAGGCCGTGGTGGCCCAATAGGTGGCAGTTTTTTTTAGTTTTTTTAGTTTTTTTGTTTTGTTTTTTGCATTATTTATTTTCTTTTGTTTTTTGCTGTATTTTTTAATTCTTTTTGCTTTTAGTTTTAGAAAAATTATAAACATTCTGCTAGTGTCATTAGTTTTCAAATGTGAAAACTATTTTTTTGTTTTTTTGTTTTCTTTCTTGCTTTATTTGTTTTATTTTGTTTCTACTTACAACAAAATACTTATTGTTGCTATTTATTTTTTTTCCAGTTTTTTTGTTTTGTTTTCTGCATTACTTATTTTCTTTTGTTTTTTGCATTCTTTTTTAATTCTTTTTTGTTTTTAGTTTTAGAAAAATTATAAACTTTCTGTTAGTGCCATTAGTTTTCAAATTTGAAAACACTTTTTTTCTTTTTTCTTCTTTGTTGCTTTATTTATTTTATTTTGTTTCTACATACAACAAAATACTTATTGTTGCTATTTTTATGATAATCCTTTTTGCTATTAAAGTTTGTAACAAAATTCTATATAATTTTAGTTTCAATAATACTAGAGGTTTATAAAAGCTTTTTAGTTGATTCCTTCAGTACCAGTTCTAAGGCTGTTACAAAGGCATTTTAGTTGATACAGGTTTTAAGGCTGGTGCCCCATGAGCACCTTTTAGTACCGGTTCGTGCCATGAATCGGTAAAAGAGTTTTTTAGTTGATTCTTTCTGCAGCTGTTTTTTAGTCCCAGCTCGCCAAGCGAGAGGCACTCGGAGCGGTTTATAAGCCCCGAGTGCAGAGACGATCCAGAAGAGGCTCAATGCTAACCTGCACGTTGCTTAGCTTTAAGCCTTGAGGAATAGGGTAGACTGCACGGAGCTATGTGCAGTGCAGTTTACACTATTGCGAAAGGCTTGAAGCTAATTAACGAGCATTGCGCCTCTTTTTTTATTTTTAAAGACTTATTACAACTCAGAAATAAATAGAAAAAAAATAAATATAGCAGAAAAGAAAAAAAAATATAAAAAACTACTCAGAAATAAATATAAGAAAAAATAGTTGTGATCAACTTTACTAAAAAATGAGCATACATGCGCTTATAGAGAAAATTAGACCTAAATTCATAATTAACTTCTACTAACTTCAGAGGAATTCAATATGAATTTAGGTCAAATTCCCTGTATAAGGGCATCTATTTTCACTTTGAGAGGAGCTCAACAAGGCAGAGAGGGAGGGGCTCATAAACGGGTGTGAGCGTCCTTCGGTTGGCGAGGCGGGATTAAACTCTGACCGCAACAAGGACCAACCCTTTAGTCCCGGTTCGTGCCACCAACCGGGACTAATGAGCTGCCTTTCGTCCCGGTTCGTCCCACCAACCGGGACCAATGGTGGTGGGCCAGGAGCGAGGCCCATTGGTCCCGGTTCGTCCCACCAACCGGGACCAAAAGGTCGGGATGAACCGGGACCAATGGCCCACGTGGCCCGGCCGGCCCCCGGGACTCACGAACCGGGTCCAATGCCACCATTGGTCCCGGTTCTAGACTGAACCGGGACTAATGGGCTGACCCGGCCTGGACCACTGCCCCCTTTTCTACTAGTGTAAGGATTAAATTTTTTAAAAACAATCCCTAGCGTCTGCGTAAGAGTCTCACTTTCCAACGCTGAGATGTTGTTGGGGGGGGGGGGGGGGGGGCTAGTTCTCTTAGGTAAAACCACTCCCATATCAAAATGGAGACGCGTGAAATTAAAATTTCGGTCAAAATCGATATCGTGCATGTGTGCGTGAGTAGCAAAACACAACGCGCTTCACCCCTGTAGGCATGCAGCACTGATCACACTAGACTATGATGGCGCGCTTTGCCGTGCCTGTCCATGTTTGACGAAATTATCTATTTTTTCTAAACATTTTGGTAGAATGAGGACCGAATATAGGATTATATCATTGGATATGGTTAAGTCGGATGTTGTGTAAAAAATAAGATGTTGTGGAAGAAATAAGTTATGGTTGCATGCGTATACGTCTTTTATACTTTTTCTTTGGGACGAATGCATCTAGTTAAGTGTGGCACAATTTTTATGGGACATGCTACGCATCCGTCGGCCGAACTTTTTAAAAGATCAGCCCGATCACAAGCTGTCAGATCTCATGCCATCGAGTGACCGAGCATCGTCCTTCCCATTGGCGATCCAGTATTTTAGACTTGGGTGTTCAAATTTTCTTTACCCAATGTGATACCTAAAATGTTTACATAGCAAGAACTTTTTCCCCCTATCACAGTGACGATACCTCAAATATCTTAAGGACATGGCTAATATTGCATATTACTTATTGTGCAACCTAAAATTTTCATGGTAATAAACAAGGCATGGCGTCTTGCAGAAAAAAAATATTGCACTCAAAATGTAACAAAATCCATTTCTTTCAAGTAACAATAGTAATAGGGCATCTATGTAAGTAAATGAGATGGTTCAAAATAGAGATGGTAACTGGGAGCTAGGGGATCCAGATAGTGGTGCTGGGGCAGTCAGGTCGTGCGCAAGTGTGCCAAAACAAGATGGTCTTGTTGGACGAGATGCACAACGCATGTGAATGAACGTGATACATTGCTTAAACTACATCATAGTTCATACGCATAACTATGAACTATGGGTATATACATAGTTTGGCAAGAAAACTATGGCGTAAACTTTGGGTGTAGTTTTCTTGCCATATATATATGGTGTATATATGGTTTTCTTGCCATGTGAATGAACGTGATACATTGCTTAAACTACATAGAACTACATCATAGTTCTACACCATATATATAGTTTTCTTGCCAAAAACTTTGGGTGTGTACACCCATGACCTCAAGTGGATCTGCCCCTGGTCCTTCCCATTGCAACAGAGGTAATGTTACATAATTTTTTGAAACAAAGGTCGTGTTGCATAAAATTTTGTAAAAAAGGTCATATTGTAGAATTTTTTGCAACACGATATATGTTTCAAAAAAGCATCTGCAGCTCGCAATCGTGTCCGTCGTGGATGTTTTTTTGCAACAAGATCTATGTTTCAAAAAAGCATCTGCAGCTCGCAGTCGTGTCCATCACGTATTTTTTTTCAACAAAGGTATCGTTGCAGATATTTTTTGCAACAACGGTCTTGTTGCGGATTATTTTGTGCAACAGAGGTCTGTTGCAATTTTTTTTTGCAACGGAACTGATGTTGTAGAAGTGGACGGTGGCCTTGCCGTCGTCAATGGCAAGCAGAGGTCGTCCTCTTCATCATTCGGTAGCAGCAAGAGCGGGCCACGAGCTCCGCCAGATGGTGGTGAGGGAGGGTACAACCCTGCCCGTCCCCGCCATCGCGCCGCCACCAGCGAGCATCAGACCTCCAACCAGGTTGCCTCGCCGCCATTCCTTCCTTCTGTTTTTTTGTCTGTCCGCCTCTTGCCACGGGAGTGCCGTGTGCTGCTGCCATTGCGGGTCCTCCGAATGAAGCTTTCTTCCAACCCCGCCGGACCTCACCAAGCCGAGCCCCCTCCGCTCCGGGATGTCCCAGCCTCCTGCCCGCTCGCCACCCTCGTCCGATCCGGCTGGAATCCTCGCTACTGTCGCCCTACCAACCACGAGTCTCTGCCCCTGCTGCTTCCGGACGTCCTGCCATCCTGTCCATGCGCCATACTCACCGGATCCGGTGAGATCTGACTGGAATACTCGCCGGTGTCGCCCTACCAGCAGCACGATTCTCCGCCTGCCACGAGATCTAGCCAGACAGTTGCAAACTCTCTTTTCTGAAACAAAGCATGAATTGCAGAAACGTGGACACAGAGGGGTTTCCCTCGACCGTCTGATCAAGAGTAAAACCAACGGACACGGAGGCGGTGGATGCTCGCACACGATCGACCGGCTCAAGGTAAGCGTTTTTCCAATTTTTATCCGTTACTGAGGGAAATTACACGTATTTTTTTGTCACAATAACCTATGTATACATTTATTTATTTATTTTTCTTTTGAGAAGAATATGTCTAGTTAAATGTGGCACAATTTCCGTCAAAGCTGGAAACATGTCAGTCCAACGCACGTATCCAGAGTACCAGACTTCTCTCTTTTTTTTGAGTTGGAGTATCCGGACTTCTCAGGCCGGCATGAAAATCAATGGGGCCAAAACTTGTAGGCCTATTTGACATCTCCTAGGGCCCGATTAACCATGAGCCTCTTAGGTCTATCTCCGGAGCAGCAGCCCAGAAGGATGGGCTAAAAACAAACAGGCATGGAATGGAACGGTGGGGAAGGGAGGAGCACATTTGTATGGACGACGGCCGTATCCACCTTGTTGGCTAGGTGGATCGAACCGCTCGGGAGCCCAAATCATCCTGATTGCTTCTAGCTCGCTCCATCTTACTGTTTTGTATGGACGACGGCCGTATCCACCTTGCTGGCTAGGTGGATCGAACGGCTCAGGAGCCCAAATCATTCTGATTGCTTCTAGCTCGCTCCATCTTACTGTTTAGTAATGTGTTTCATGCGGGTGCGCGTCAGTACACTCCGAGCGACCATACATGCATGCATGCATGCATGCATATGACTGCAGGAAACGGCCATGCCCTGCCTCACTGTGAGCGGAAGCAATGCAGCATGCGGGCATGCACGTATAGACACATCTAAGCTAGGTAGGGGTTTCCAACTTAAAAAAAGTAGCTAGGGGTTATTGAACTACTACACATATGCCACACCAATTTTTGACTTATCTGGATCTCTGTGACTGACAGAAGCCGTTAAAAATTGTATTATCATTCACCCCTAAAAAAATAATTGTATTATCATTAACAATAAAACTGTTCAAATTATTTTAAGAAAAAAATAGTGGCATTGGTATTACTGTTAAAGGGAAATGAAAATATATAAAGAAAAATAAAATGAAAAGTAACAAAACGAAGAATGGCAAAATTTGCACACAATTTACATAGAAATTGCAATTTTTTATAATATGCAAGGATAATTATAATAGTAGAAGTTTCACAAAAGGGGAAATTTCCTAAGAACGAATGAATTAATGAAATAAAAACAAAAAAGTCAAAATAATGAAGTTTTATATGAAAAAAATGAATAATGGTTTTGATATTATCCTTTGAGAAGAAATATAATCAAATAAAACATAAAACAAAATCAAAACAATGATGTTTTCTAAGAGGAATGAATTAGTGGCATTTACATTACCCTTTAATAAGAAATAAAATGAAAGATTAAAATTTACACAAGCAGCGAAACAATTTGCACATAATGTACAAAAGAATTGCGCTTTTTTACAATATGCAAGAATAAACATATAATAGTGAAATTTTCACAAGAAGTGAAACTTCCTAAGAAGGGATGAATTAATGAACAAAAAGCAAAAACAAAATAATGAATATTTCTATGAAAAGAATGAATTATTGGTTTCGGTATTACCATTTAAGAAGAAAGAAAATGTATTAAAAACTGAAACAAAATCAAAACAAATAAGAAAGAATTAAAAGTAAAAAACTAAGACAAATAATGACAAAATTTACACACCATATACAGAAAAATTACGTTTTTAAAAAATACGCAAGAACCAGCACATAATAGAGACATTTTCGCAAAAAGGAAATTCCCCAAGGAGGGATGAATTAATGCAACTAAAAACAAAAACAGAATCATTAAGATTACTACGAAGAGAATGAATTAGTGGTATAGCTATTACCCTTTAGGAAAAAAGAAAATGAAATAAAAATTAAAATAACATCAAACCTTTCAACTGAATTTGCACTTTTTGTAGTATGCAAGAATAATCATATACTAGTAGAATTTTGATATATATTTTATATCACCAACATCCCAAAAATACCCACACAAAAAACCCAAATAATAAAGAAAAATCAAAGCAGAAACAAATAAGAAAAAAAAAGAAAGAGGGCTGGGGCGCACATACAATGGCTTTAGACTGATTTAAGAATTAATGAAACTAAAAATATAGACCAAAACAACTCATACAACTAGTCAAAAGAGCATGAATCTTAAAGCAAAATAACGACCCAAAAAATTGACTAACCCAAAATTAAATTTCAGGCCACTTACGTTTAGCTAAAGTGAAGAATATAATACGGGATTGCTAAATCTCACTTGACTAACACTTAACCAAGTGTCAGTCGATGCCATATCCGTGGGATCTTACGTCAAGAACCATGTAAAATTTTCCTTTTTAGTTATTCTTTTTTCTTTCTTCCATGTTCTGTCACTTGACTTAGACTTTGTTAAGTCTTAGTCGATTGAGACCTAACCACACCCAATATTGTATGTCAGCTAAAAAAAATATGTGGCCATGTAAATAACAGGTAAGCGCTCTTTTGGTGGGTCAACGCGTGTCCGTTGGATTGGGCCTCGTCGCATTGTTGGATCTGCGTCTCAAAAAGTCAACTGTGTATCTCTGTTCTTTTCCTGAATAAGATCGCACGTGCACCGTCCTCTGCCCCACACGTGTAGCGCGGTCGTCGTGGCTGGCCACCATTCTTGCCTCATGTAGCTGATCGCCGCTGCTCGCCGTCGCTGCAATGTTGCTCGTTGCAGCAACTCCGATTGCATGTCGCTGCCGCTCGCCGTAGCCGCAGTCTTGTGCTTGTAGCACCTCCAGTAGTTGCCGATAGCAACATAAATTTCACTAACTCCAGCAAAATTTATGCCTGATACGTCTTTGATGTATCTATAATTTATATCATACTTACCTAAGTTCTATTGGTTTTGGTGCACTTTTATATGGTTTTGATAGACTAACCTATTGACTTAGTGTCCAGTGCTAGTGCAAGTTTCATATTTACCTAATCTTTTATCATGTGGATAAAGAAAATGATTCACTCATATATATAAATTTTTATATACTGATTTTTTTTCATAAATCTGATCGTGTTTTATCAAGCTGCACATTCTGGCTACAATGTTTCTTGTATAATTTTTGTGGCAACAGCGAAATAATATATCAAACTTTATAGAAGAGACCTCCTTTTCACCTTAGGCCCAACATGACATCCAACACACAATAATATTACCTAAAATCTAAAAAGTGCACGCGCGCTTGTTGGAAAGAACGAGCGGCCGTGTCACTCGCATGTGTATATGCATGTTTCGTCTGCTAGTGCATGTGCCCGCTGGCAATAAATGCTGTCAGACTTGTCACATGTGACGGAAAAACAGATTCACGTCTATTTATTTCGGGTTTCAATTTTTTTTAAAATCATATCTTTCAAACCACGCGTCGGAATTCAGATCCGTCTTCATCCTTGGATTTCTCGTGACGAGATCTTTGAAACTAGATCCCACATGGGTATGTTTCGATGAAATTTTTTCGATGCCAACTTTCGTGCTATATGATGCAACTTTAGTACTGTATTGTGCAACTTTAATACTATATCGTGCAAAAATTTTCAAAACCAATTTTTTGATCTGCATGATTCAACTTCCATGAGGTTGTAATCTAGCAACCATGACAATTTTGATGTGCAACTAGTCTACTGTCCCGACCATGACAATTTTGATGTGTAATGTAGTCTAGTTGCACACAAATTGTTGTTTAGTTGGTAGGAAGACTAGTTGCACACATATATGCTCTGTTGGCTTGTAATGTAGTCTAGTTGCACGCACATTGATATTTAGTTGACTAGTAATGTAGTCTAGTTGCACACACATTGATGTTTAGTTGGCAGAAAGACTAGTTGCACACACATATGATCAGTTGGCTTGTAATGTAGTCCAGTTGCACACAAGTTGGTATTTAAATGGCATGGCACTAGTTGCATACACATATGTGCAATTGACGCGGCAATGTAGTCTAGTTGCACAAACATTGATGTTTAGTTGGCAGGAAGACTAGTTGCACACACATATGCTCAGTTGGCGCGACAATGTAGTCTAGTTGCACACATATTGATGTTTAGTTGGCAAGAAGACTAGTTCGTCAAAACATCCCCATACGGGATCTACTTTTGAAGAGGACGTCGCGAGGGTATCAACGGTGAAAACGGATCTGAATTTCGACACGCGGTTTAAAAGATATGAGGAACATTAATGCAACGGCATGCAGGCATCCATCACGTAAGAAGAAACTATATAGGGGTGATTAGCAGTGTCTTTTTCAATCACAGGGATGATCACGTGCACACTTTGAAAAGAAAACCAGCCGCCGAGGAGCGCTAGCAGGCGCCCAGCCGCCCGCTAGACGCGTCCATAATATTATTACCTAAGAAACCACCAGTGAACCATGGCAATGGAACAACTGATATTTGACGTCCCCTATCTTGCTAAGTTAGGTACATGTATCATTTGGATCGCTCATCCTTACGCAATCGGTCGTTTAGTTACCTCATTTTTCTTGTATGAACTGCAATGCCATTTGACATGTGTTGGCTAATCTATCATGTCATTGAATTAACTATCCTCTCTTGTGCTGGTGCACACACATTTCTTATCTCACAAACTAGTCTTCGTTCCTGCTCTTGGAATGTACTACGTCGCCAATGCCAACCTCCAAAGTGTTCAATGACCTCTTCAAATTAATCTCTATAAATCCTCATGCTACCTTCATCCAAGAAACAAAACTTACCTTCTTAATGATAAAAAGTCCTTTCTACTAGCTTGACTACATATCACCAAGATGAGGATATGGCGCAAGATCAACCATAGCATAGAGAAGAAATTGATAGTTCTATCATGGGATTCGCCCTGGCATCACTCTCTGCTGGCCATTCAAGGGAGATTAAGATCTTGCCATTGCGGCATACTCCTCCAACCCTCTTCTTCTCGTCAAGGGTTGGGCCAAAAGCTCATAGCTCGTGAGCTTAATGAGTGCTTGATAGTTCGCCTCGTTGTGCTCGTGACTCGCTTCTAAATAAACAAAGCCGATCATCAATTTCAGCTCGTAAAGCTTAACGAGCTTAACGAACGAGCTAACAAGTTTCACGAGTAGCTCGCAAAGCTCGTTAGTAACAACACAACACATACACTAGTAGAAAACAGGGCTTTGGTTCAGGTCGGGCCAGCCCATTAGTCCCTGTTCAGCCCAGAACGGGGACCGATGGGGGCATAGGTCCCGGTTCGTGAGGCTAGGGGGCCGGCTGGGCCATCGTGGGGCATTGGTCCCGGTTCATCAGGCACCTTTGGTCCTGGTTCGAGGCTCCTGGCCCACCACCATTGGTCCCGGTTGGTGGCTTGAACCGGGACCAAAGGGTGTCCTTTAGTTCCGGTTCCAGCCACGAATTTGGACCAATGATGTGCATATATATACCCCCTCGCTGGCGAGCAGAGCACTCCACACTGCTCAGTTTTTTGGCCGGCGAGGGGAGGGCTTTGTGGTGCTCTAGCTCACCTCCTATGCACATGAGGTGTTCGATGAAATGCCCGATCCACACTACTTAAGCTTTCTCCTCAACAAGCTTGACATCCAAGCTCCATTTTCCTCAATATTTGTCTAGGTTTAGCAGTCCATGACGTCCCGTCCCCGTCTTCACCGTCGTCGATTGACCGCGCTCATCTCATCGCCGGCCCCGCCGTGGTGAGCCTCTTGTTATTATCTTCTTTCCGAAAGGAAAAAAATTCCTACTTGTATGTTTAGATAGATACTTGTATAATTTTCTTACTTTTATTATTGCTTCTTATTATATAGTGCGATGGTTTTGGTATCCGTCCCCGTCGGCCTTCGTCCTGTCTATGATTCGGATGTGGTATATATATATTATATTTTATAACTATTTTGTTCATTTATTGTTTATGACAATTATGCCGACCAACGTGACATAGATTTTATATACCTAGGAGGTGTGTGAACCGGAAATTTCAATCGACCCTCACTAGTAGAAAAGAGGGCTTTGGTTCAGGCCGGGTCAGCGCATTAGTCCCGGTTCAGTCCAGAACCGGGACCCATGTGGGCATTGGTCCCAGTTCGTGAGCCCAGGGGCCCAGCCGGGCTACGTGAGCCATTGGTCCCGGTTCGTCTGGACCTTTTGGTCCCAGTTGGTGGGATCAACCAGGACCAATGGGCCTGGCTCCTGGCCCACCACCATTGGTCCCGGTTGGTGGCTTGAACCGGGACAACAGGCTGCCTTTAGTCCTGGTTCGTGCCACGAACCGGGACCATTGAGGTGCCTATATATACCCCTCGCCCGCGAGCAGAGTACTCCACTGCTTTGTTTTTCTCTGGCCGGGGAGGGGAGGGCTTTGTGGTGCTCTAGCTCACCTACTATGCAAATGAGGTGTTCGATGAAATGCCCGAGCCACACTAGTTAAGCTTTCTCCTCTCGAAGCACGACCTCCGAACTCTATTTTTCCCGAGATTGGTCTAGGTTTATATTAGCGGCCCGTCACGCCCCATCCCCGTCTTCACTGTCGTCGATCGCCCGCGCAGATCTCGTCGCTGGCACCACCGTGGTGAGCCTCTTGTTCTTATCTTCTTTCTGAAAGAAAAAAAATTCTTGCTTTAGATAGATACTTGTCTAATTTTCTTACTATTTTATTGCTTGTTATTCTATAGTGCGATGGTTTTGGTATCCGCCCCCATCGGCCCTCGTCTTGTCTATGATTCGGATGTGGTATATATTATTATTATAACTATTGCTTCATTTATTGTTTATGAAAATTATGCCGACCAACGTGACATAGATTTTATTTATCTAGGAGGTATGTGAACCAGAAATTCCAACCGACCCAATTGTCGAGCGGTTAAATTTAGTTGAAGAAGAAAACAATTTCTTGAAGGAAAAAATAAAAAAATGGGGAGGAGAAGATGATATTGGAGTTGCATGTTGCGGATGTTGTCGATGATCACAAGATCAAGATGGATGCAATGCGCTTGAAGATTAGAAAGATTAGAAAATATGCCATTCTAGCCCTCCGGATCGAGCACAACTTCGGTAAAGAGACGAGGCCCAAAGAAAAAGTTGCGCTCGGATGAAAGGTTTGAGATCACAGCAATCGCGCGCGACGGCCAACCGATTGAACCCATCCGGACAAAGGAAGCATTTGCTGCTCAATGCGGGATTCTTGTTAGGGACAAGATCCCGATCAGCATCCACCAATGGTATAAGCCTAAGAACGAAGACCCTGAGGTGTCTTATGTTAATGATTTGCAGAAAGATGATCTTTGGACTCAGCTGAAGGCAAATTTCACCCTACCGCCAGAGGAGGATCCGGAGAAGCCAGTTAAAGAGCAATTAATCAAGTCTCATTCTCTTAAGAAGATGGCAGACCTATTCAGGAGGTGGAAGAATGAGCTACAAAGGTTTGTCTACAAAGAAGAGACACCGGAATTCATCGGCAAATATGAGAAGATGAGAGATCACTAGCCCGCATTTGTGGCCCACAAGACATCGGAAAAGAGTAAGAAGATGTCAGCGACAAACAAGCAAAATGCTGCGAAGAAGAAGCTTCACCATCGCACGGGGTCTGGTGGCTACCTCAAAGCCCAGCCTAAGTGGGCCAAGGCTGAGAATGATCTGCTTGATAAAGGGATCAAACCAGAGACAATGAACTGGCCAGACCGTTGCCGGACTTGGTTCTTCGGGGTTGGCGGAACCTTCGACCCTGTATCAGGGAAGTGCTGTTGGACGGACGAGCAAATGAAAATACCAGTGAAGAGGCTTCAGCACTATATCGATGCAGCGCAGGAAGGGACATTCGTTCCAGACAGAGAGAACGACGAGCTCACAATGGCCCTCGGGAATCCTGAGCACCCTGGACGGACGCGAGGCACGCCAGGGTCCGTTCCGTGGCAGGCTGGGTTTCCGGACGCAGGCGGTTACAAATGCCAGGAGAGGAGGAAGAAAGTGCAGCAGACCGAACTGCAGGCGCTGCACACAAGGATACAAGCGATAGAGGAACGAGAAGCAAATCGCAGCAAACGAACTGCGGAAGCTTTCCCCGAAGCTACCCCGCCATCTCAGCGGAGAAGCAGCGTGGCTTCCACCGAGCTGCTTCAGCCTGAGCATGTCTTGATGGCTCCTGCTAGCTACCCCGTGGATGCTATCGCGGAGTCTCAAAATTGCCACCTTATGACGCAATGGCAGAACTTAAAAGTCAAAGCGGCTGTCGGCTCTGTTCAACCTTCTGAACCCGGCGAAACTTTTCACTGTCGTCCGATTCCAGAAGGATATACTAGGGTGACGGTGGACAAAATAACAGAGGGATTTGAGGACCTCTAGCTTGACCACCCTACTGGTGAAGGGGAGACTCGGCTGGGTTCTACTCTGAAGAGTCCATGCCTATGGCGGAAGGAGTTCATCAACCTTCCAAACTGGACGCTCCGCCTCCTCCTCCTCCTCCTCCGGAGAGTCAGGGCACTCCGCCTCCTCCACCGCCTCCTCCTCCGGCGAGTGATGATCAGGGCACTCAGCCTCCTTCTCCGGCGCGTGGCGACACTCCGCCTCCTTCTCCACCTGCGCCCGAGCAGCCAATAGCCTCCTCCTTCTCTGCCTCGCCAGCAAGGGCGGAAGAGACCCACCGCTGCCCCGGCTGCTCTGGCATGTCATAGTCCTTCTCCTACGCCTCGTAAGAAAGCACGAAAGAAGACAGCCGCATCCGCTCCGTCTGCTCTGGCGTCTAGCAGTATAGCCAGAGGCAGGAGGCAATACAGATACGGTCCATCTCTCAAGCCTCTAGAGAAGTTACCGTACGAGAGGACCGAGGAGGAAAACACGAAGATCGTGCGGACCGAAGTGAAGGACTTCTTTGAAGGGTTGAAAGCAAAGAGACATCCACCTCCAGAGGAGAAGGTAGATCCGGTGAAAGCAAAGCGCACTATCGATGCCCTGAGGAAACCACCAAAGTCTCCACCGAAAACCAACTATGAGCGCATTACTAAAAAGGCATATCTCGAAGCGTAGCGGTCGGGAAGTACTGTCAGTTATCAGAGGTTAAAAGAACGAGCAGCTGGGAAAAAAATTGCCTAGCTCGGCGAACAAGCAAAGCAATCGTGCCCCCCGCTCAATGTGTCTAGCGACATCGTCGCTAATGCTCTGGGGACGGTGCCCGGTTATAGCAATTTTAGAAATTACCTGCTTAACGATGTACATTTTAATTTCTTGGAGGTGGACGAACACAGATACGAGTACGGGAAGCCTCTCGTCAAAGATGAAAAATCTCTAACAACGATGATGCGAAGATTCCATAATTGGTACATGAAAACCTGCAGAGAGTGTGGGGGGACGAATACTTTGTATCTAAGAATTAAAGAGGAGCACGACCTCATTGGAACAGATCTGTTGCCTGTTCCATTTGAGGAGTTCTTCGAGTTCTTCAATCAAAAGGCCCTCGATAAATTAACGGTCTTTTGCTACTGTCTGTAAGTACTATTTCTGTCATTAAGTCTCTATATATAGCTCAGCTCTTTCATTGCATGTGTTTATAATTAATTATCGTCACTACATTATGCAGATTGAAGATCGTCGAGTGCAAAAAACAAGAAATGTATGATATTGGGTTCGTTAACAAAAATATCATAGATGAATTTCAGGTTACAAAGAACGCCGAAGAGGCTGAGGCCAACTTGCTACAATCGTTGATCAAAAATCAAAACAAAGATTTAATACTCTTTCCTTACAACTTCGAGTGAGTGTTACTGTCATGTGCATATTCGGTTTCCCTTATTACTCGAGCAAGGTTATAGTAATGTAATTGATGAGTTATGCATGCATGCGCAGCTCCCACTATGTTCTTCTGGAGATTAAGCTTGAGCGGGGACTAGTAATTGTCTTAGACTCGAGACGAAAAGATCCCGAAACCTATGCGGACATGACTAAAATGCTCAACAAGTAAGTTCAGTCGATCATTATCGCACCATATCGGCAACTTTTTGTTCATTTCCTGATATCTCAAGTAATAATAATTATTTTCTTTGTCTTGCAGGGTTTGGAAACATTTCACCGCAGAAGCTCCGGGACTGCCGAAGGAGCTGCGATATACATACCCGAAAGTAAGTACTACTAGCTAGCTAGTTGCGCGCATCTCCCGTTGATTCTATAGCTATACTTTCATCAATGCCATTTATAATGCTTCATTATCAGTTTGATTGACCTCTATTTCTCGTAAAGTGCTTGTGGCAGGAACAAGGGAATGATTACGATGGATACTACGTGTGCGAGTTCATCTACAACGCGACTTTGAAAAATAAGCGGGTGTCGGTGTCAAAACCGGTGGATCTCGGGTAGGGGGTCCCGAACTGTGCGTCTAGGCGGATGGTAATAGGAGACAAGGGACACGATGTTTTTACCCAGGTTCGGGCCCTCTCGATGGAGGTAAAACCCTACTCCTGCTTGATTAATATTGATGATATGGGTAGTACAAGAGTAGATCTACCATGAGATCAGAGAGGCTAAACCCTAGAAGCTAGCCTATGGTATGATTGTTGTTCGTCCTACGGACTAAAACCCTCCGGTTTATATAGACACTGAAGAGGGCTAGGGTTACACAGAGTCGGTTACAATGGGAGGAGATCTACATATCTGTATCGCCAAGCTTGCCTTCCACGCCAAGGAAAGTCCCATCCAGACACGGGACGAAGTCTTCAATCTTGTATCTTCATAGTCCAGGAGTCCGGCCAAAGGTCATAGTCCGGTCATCCAGATACCCCCTAATCCGGGACTCCCTCAGTAGCCCCTGAACCAGGCTTCAATGACGACGAGTCCGACGCGCAAATTGTCTTCGGCATTGCAAGGCGGGTTCCTCCTCCGAATACTTCATCGAAGATGTTTGAACACAAGGATAGTGTCCGGCTCTGCAAAATAAGTTCCACATACCACCGTAGAGAGAATAATATTTGTACAAATCTAATCTGCTGACGTATTTTGCAGCGTGACATCACGCCACGGCCAAGCCTTTATTCGAATCGTTTTACTGTCCCACCTCAGCGCGTTTAGCGAGGCGGTTTCCTTGGCACGTCTTGTCAAAGCAGAGATCGTGTCCTCTTATTCCAGGATTTTCATCAATACGGGCGTGGGTAACCCAACCGTGCCATTGGTATGTCTCCTTAATCAAAAGTGAGTCCCAAACGGTGACAGGGAGGGCTGTTAGTATTCAACCTCTTTATAAAGAGACCAAGGCTCGACTCCTCTCTTTCAATCCCGATCAAATCCGCCTCTTGCCTTGAGTTCCAACACCCAAAGCTCCAGATTCAGGCGCTTCAGACCTCCAATGACGTCCGGCTCTGACCATCGAGGCCGATGGATGCCTTCCTCCATTATGGAAGAAGACGTGCTAAAGCTAAGAGATGCCAGGTATCTAATCGGCGAAATCTCTCATAGGCTGCCTGCTCAAGGGCAGGTTATTCCCACTCCCAAGCCTGGTGAGAGCGTGGTGTTCACGTCCCACTTCCTCCGGGGGCTAGGCTTCCCGACGGACCCCTTAGTGAGGGGGCTCATGTTTTATTTCTGGCTGGAATTTCACAATTTGGCTCCTGAGTCCATCCTCCACATCTCATTGTTCATTGTCGTGTGCGAGGCCTTCCTCCATATTACTCCTCACTTCGGATTGTGGCTTAAGACCTTCAAGGTAGAGCCGAAGATAATCGAGGGGCAGCACGCAAAGTGCGGAGGTGTTGTTATAAGCAAGATTGCCGATGCTCCATGGCCCGAGGGCTCTTTTCAGGAGGAGTTCGGCTTATGGCAACGAGAGTGGTTTTATATCACAGCTCCCAGGGGCACCAAATGGGTAGCGCCACCTGCTTTTCGCTCGGGTCCCCCACAACAGCTAGTGTCATGGGTCAATAAAGGACTTAACTGGGGGCCGTCCAAGGACGTACCCTTGTTGCAGGGCCGTGTTCAGGATCTCCTAAAAAGAGATATCACTCTGGCTGTAGTGATGCAGGTTTTGTTGATTCGCCGCATCCTGCCCTGCAAACGTCGCCCCCTCCTCCTGTGGGAGTTTAATCCGGAAGGACCGCGTGCCCTCCAACATTTTATGGGCGCGACGCCCGTGGGGATGTACAAATTGTTCTTCGGATCACGAGAAATGTGTCCGGACTCGTCCGAGGACGCATGTTTGAGCTGCAATCGCCCGGATACCCAAGTAAGTAGCCCTGAACCCGGACACGCCATCCATATATTCATCATGAAATTTCCCTTTAAAGAGTTGTCCCTTAAACAGGAGTGGATAGCGAAAGAAAAGCTTATCAGGTGTCCGGCCCCCCTCCCTGAGGCTACGCCAGATCCCGTGTTAACCAGGATGCTGGAAGTTGCGCCTTTGGAAGAAGGCGAAGAGGGGAACAAGGAAGGTACCGCCTCGCCGAAGGAGGCTGTCAGGAAAGGAGGAATCAAGAATTCCCATAACCAGGGGAAGAAAAGGACTGCCTCTGAAGACCCGGAGGCCATGGCCTCGAAGCGAGGGAAGAAATCTTCGTCAGAGGGTCCGGCGCCGAGGGGTGCCTCGGCTGCTTTGCGCTCCCGAGGGGATCAGCTCTCCACCGAGCCGTAAGTAAAGAGGGGGGTTTTAAAATGAGAGACATCCCTATTCTATTTCTGAGGAAGATAACCGAAAATTTACCTTGTAGTTCGGATCTCAGCCCTTCTCAGCAGAGCTTATCTTCAGGGGATCTTCGTCCGGAGATGATGGAGAGCGGAACGCCTCCCCCTGCCGTACCGCCTTGCGAGGCGGGCGACCCTGAGGTGTCGTCACAGAGGGTTTCTCCGAATCCGGCAGGGCTGAAAGGCAGCCGTATTGCACCCCAAGGCCCTTCGTGTCCGGCCTTCAAAAGAGGCCATTGGACTAGTCCGGCACCGTCCGGTGCACGGTCGGAGGAGCTGAAGGATCTGCTGGGGCGAGCGTCTATCTCAGAAGAACACCATGCGTTGATGGATACAGTGATTAGAAGAATTTCATCCGTGGAGAGCGGGTTGTACAAGGCCGTCAGGAGTTTGCTGACAGGCTTTGAGGTACGTGAAATGATGTACCTTTTGACAGATCCACATATATAAAATGCGCCCTGTATAGATAGTAGCCCCTGAGACTCGGTGTGTTGTCAAAAATGACGGCATGCCGAGGATCATAATCCCAGGTATGATATGTCGCCTTTCCTATGTAGGTGGCGAAGTGTACGGTGCCTAGCCGGACTGATAAATTTGCCGAGCTAAAGCGGCAACTTGACGTGGCAGATGCCGACATCGCGCTTGTCAACAAGTGGCTGGACGAGGCACAAGGTATGTAATTTCGAAGACACCTGGTAAGAGGAGCCTGATGCCCATACCTTATAACATGTGTGCTTGATGCAGATGGTGCCACTGCCATGGAGAACCTTCGGGCGGAACTTGCCTGAGCCAAGGAGCAGGGCAGGATAAGCGATGCGGCTGCCTTAAAGGCGGCTGAACAGCTGAAAGCCGAACAGGCTGCTCACTGTCAAAGCAAGAAGGAAATGGCCGAGATGGCTGTAAAGTTGAAGAATGCTGCCAACCGCTTCAAGCTTCTTGAAAAAGAAGATCGGGTGGCACAGAAGGACCTAGAGAAGGTCACTACCAAGGCCAAGGATACTCGCTCTGCAATGAGAGCTATGAAGGAGGAGCTACGTCAGGCCGGAGATATCACGGCTGGAAAGCCCTATATGCTGTGGATGAAGTTCGGGGATCCTAAACATGCTCCGTTGGACTGGAAGTGGAGTGTAGCGAACACTTATCTGGACTTGGCGGCGAGTGCCGCGGATGCGGCCGAACACTTCCGGGATCGAAATGACCACGAAGTGGAAGAACTTTTTTGGTCGCAGTTCCACAATCCAGAGCGCCCACTCTTTGTATCAGATCGTTTTGCCGCATGGGCGGAGCTGAATAGGTTATCCGGAGTCGCCATGAAGCATGTCGTGAGTCATCTGTGGCCGAAAAGGCCCGAGCCGAAGAGTTATTTTAGCTTGGTGCAGCAGTTCCTCGGTGCGGTGCCGCATATTAATGTAATGAAGAGGTCAGCGTGCATAGATGGTGCGCAGATTGCTCTTGCACGTGTGAAGACATACTAGGCGGATATGACGGCCACTGCTGTTGCATCCCAAGATTCTGACGAGAGCTGAGTACCTGCCAAGCACTATTTTTAGGAAGTTCTGCAAGGTGCTCGTTTAATAGAGACGCAATGCTCGAAGGATGTTATCTTCGAATAACATGTATTATTGAAAAACAATGTTTCGATGGAATATAAAAGCTTTTTATACTTGTGCTTTCAAGAATTAGAAAACCTCTTGTGCGGCCGTTAATGTATATGTGTATATAACCTGAAAGATGGCAGTCTTCGGCTTCAGCCCCCACGCATATAATGCGGGGGTGTTCGCAGAAGGCGCATTTTCACACTTGATCCAACGTCTTGGTCCTATTAAGGAGGTGATAGAGCAGCCAACTAGGCAACCGTACTATAATGCTTTATCACTTTCACTTAGCCATAGGAGTTTGAGAGTGGGGCTACTATATCGCCCCTAAGGGCACCGCGCTCACCCGAATTCGGGGCGCCTGTATGCCTGACCGGGAAACGGCCCTTCATTAATGCGGGGGAATCCTAAAGATTCCGGCGGGTCATCGAGTGGTTGACCAGTCTCACGCTATATCATGACAATCAGTTTTCGGCTTTCTCTACTAAGGTGCGCGCCTGGCCAAACCGGGGCACAATTGCAGTAGTTCTCCTGGTGCCACTTTAGCCGATAGAGCGGAACATAAGGCAGCAAAACACAGGAGCCGGGCAAACCCAACATTTGACCAAAGACATGATTCACAGCTGATGCATATAAGGCCAAACTCGCGACGCCGAACACTCCCTAAGGTATTCGGTCTTTATGAAAACGAGCTGAACAAAAGACCTTGGTAAGAAGCCCCTGGTGTCCAGGTACGCGCAAAATTCTGACGTGGCCACATGCCAAGACGCCAGCCTCCTCCTCGGTTATAAAAAAAACCGGAGGATGTTATCAACAAGAGACAGTAAAAAAGGTTTACGCAGGGTCTTAATCTGAAAAGAATCCTTGGAATGGGTCCTACTGCACGTCTGCGCCTGTGTCTCTGTTGTGCCGTATCCTGGATGGGTGTAGCACGGTGTTCATCTGTAAAAGAGAGGAAATTAGTTGAAAACAATCGTGCGAAAAATCTATATTATATTAAATAAACAAAGTATAATTCAAAAAATGGGTAGAGTTGAGCTTTATTGTCTCTTGTTGTATACGCGCGGAGCCCCTTGTACAGGGGTATGCGGCTAGTAAGCCTTTGCATGTTTACGCCGGACTCGTCTAGCCATGTCCGGGGTCTTGAACAACCTGTTTAGGTGCTTTGACTAGTAACGCTGGTTTAGTGTGTGGCTGTCAAGGCAGCCGCACAATCTTCCGTGTTCGAGGAACACTCGATATTTCCCTTTAATGAGATGATGCCTCGTGGACCGGGCATTTTAAGTGTAAGGGATGCATAATGTGGTATTGCGTTAAAGCGGGCGAAAGCTTTGTGTCCCAGTAGTGCTTGATAGCTACTTGTGAATGGGGCGATGTGGAAGGTTAGCTTTTCGCTTCGGAAGTTGTCGGGGAAGCCGAACATAACTTCTAACAAGAGGGAACCCGTACAATGGGTATCTGGGCCTGGCGTTACCCCTTCAAAGGAAGTGTTGCCATGGCGAATTACTGTTGGGTTTATCCCCATTTTGCGGATTGTGTCCTGGTATAGCAGGTTTAGATCACTGCCGCCGTCCATTAGGACTTGTGTAAAGTGGAGTCCGTCAATTATCGGATCTAATACCAAGGCAGTCCAGCCTGCATTCTGGATACTTCTAGAGTAATCCTGATGGTCGAAGGTGATTGGTTGTAACAACCAGTGGCGGGACTCCACTGGGATAGGCCTTATGGTGCGTATTTCCATTGGCGCCACTCTGTTTTCCCTTTTGTCACATGAAGTGAATTTACTGTTTTGACTTCTTGTGGGAACTTCTTTTGTTCTCCGGTGCTCTGCTTGTGGGGTTCGTCGTCATCCTCGCTTGGTATGTCGAGCCCCTTGTGTTCGGCGTTGAGTTTGCCGGATTTCTTGAAGACCCAACAATCTCTGTGGGTATGGTTTGCAGGCCTCCCGGGAGTACCGTGGATTTGGCATATTTTGTTCAAGATTTTGTTGAGGTTAGATAGCTCGTCCCTGTTATCCTTGGGGGCGGCTTTTTCTGATTCTGCCGAGAGCTTTTGAATCCGGCGTTGACCGCCGTGCTCTTCGGGCTGCTTCCCTTGGTCCGGCGCTGGTCCTTGCTACGTCTCGGTTTCCCGTTTCCATCCCTCGATTCGGATGTACTTGGATCGCTGGTGCCGCTCCTTGCCAACCAGCTATCTTCTCCTGCGCAAAAGAGGGTCATGAGGCTTGTTAATGCGGCCATTGTTCTTGGCTTTTCTTGGCCGAGGTGTCTGGCGAGCCATTTGTCTCGAACGCTGTGCTTGAAAGCTGCTAAGGCTTCAGTGTCCTGACAGTCGACTATCTGGTTCTTTTTAGTAAGAAATTTGTTCCAGAGTTTTCAGGCTGACTCTCCGGGTTGTTGAGTTATATGACTTAGATCGTCTGCATCCGGAGGTCGGACATAAGTCCCTTGAAAATTTTCCCGAAAAGCATCCTCGAGCTCTTCCCAACTTCCTATGGTATTTTTGGGAAGGCTTTTAAGCCAATGCCGGGCTGGCCCTTTGAGCTTGAGGGGTAAATATTTTATGGCGTGGAGGTCATCTCCTCTAGCCATGTGTATGTGGAGGATATAATCCTCAATCCAGACTCCAGGGTCTGTTGTTCCATTGTATGCCTCTATGTTTACGGGTTTGAATCCCGTTGGAAATTCATGGTCCAGCACCTCATCGGTAAAACATAGGGGGTGTGCGGCACCCTTGTATTTGGGTGTGCCGTGATGTTCGGATACTTGTTGCGTTGCATTGCTTACTAGAGCTTGCTTTCTTGGCCCGTAGATAGATCTGGCTGGGCCATCTTTTTGATGCGAGTCCTTGTGCGGATCGCGTGCTGGCTTGAGTGCGGCGCCCGTTGCCGCTCTATGTTGGCCGTGGGGTTGTTTATCCGACTAGGTGTTTTCCTTATTCTTTGATTGCGGGGGCTCTAAGGCCTCCTCATCAAATTCCGGTAGTAATTTTCGCTTCGGATAGTTCTTTGTGTGGCGACTGTCGCCGTATTTGTCTGCGATGTTGAGTACTTTGCCCCATCTAATTCTGAGTGCATCTTCCGCTGCTTTGAGCTTCCGCTTCTGCTTTTTTAGGCTACACGCGGTGGCGACGAGCCTTTGGTGGAGGTTCTTCTGCTCCAGCAACTTGTCCGGCATGAGGTCGTCCGGACTATTATCTTCGCCGGGGACGGGTTGTTCGGTTTGTTTACCCAAGTTGCCCTGTTCGTACGGTTACTCGATGGCATGTTCATCATCCGCCGGTTCGCCCTGCTCTATGGCTGGGTCTCTGTCGAGGTGGGGTTTGGAGCGGCGCTTACGCCGCCGCTTTGACTGCTTTTCAAGGGAACGATCCCTCGTTGCGTCCCTTTGTTCCTCGTCGTCGTTTCTTTTAGGTGTGTCCACCATGTATACATCGTGAGATGAGGTGGTTTTCTAGTGCCCTGTAGGCGCTGGTTCCTGGTCATCTCCTTCATCGGCGTCCATACCGTCGATGTCTTCGGAGTCGAAGTCGAGCATGTCGGTTAAATCATCGACAGTGGCTACGAAGTGGGTGGTGGGTGGGCTTTGAATTTCTTCGTCGTCCGCATCCCAACCTTGCTGACCATACTCCGGCCAGGGCTCTCCTGATAAAGAGAGAGACTGTAGTGAATTCAGAATATCGCCAAAGGGCGAGTGCTGAAAGATGTCCGCGGCGGCGAACTCCATGATCGGCGCCCAATCGGGTTTGATCGGCAGGGGTGTGGAAGGCTCGGAGTCCGGAAAGGAGTCCGGCACCTTGGAGTCATGAGCTTCACGAAGGACAAGGCTGGTGTTCGGCTTGATCGCCATAGAGATTGCAGCCCCCGAGGCGGTGTCCAGCCACCCGTCCTCGATTGGCGCAGTCGGCTCCGAGCTAAGGGTCTGAGCGGACACTGGGGCGGCCTCCTGGGCAATGTCCGGAGGCAGAGCTAGATCATGCCCATCGTGACAGTGCGGTGCGCTCGGCTGTGGCTCGAACCCATTGAAGATCAAGTCTCCGCGGATGTCAGCCGTGTAGTTAAAACTTCCTAACCTGACCTGATGGCCAGGGGCATAGCTTTCGATCTGCTCCAGATGGCCAAGTGAATTGGGCCGCAGTGCAAAGCCGTCGAATACGAAGATCTGTCCTGGGAGAAAAGTCTCACCCTGTGGACCACATTGTTGTTGATTATCGGAGGAGCAATCGGGCCTAAAGGTGACGACACAGAGGAACTCTCAATGAAAGCACCAATGTCGGTGTCAAAACCGGTGGATCTCGGGTAGGGGGTCCCGAACTGTGCGTCTAGGCAGATGGTAACAGGAGACAAGGGACACGATGTTTTTACCCAGGTTCGGTCCCTCTCGATGGAGGTAAAACCCTACTCCTGCTTGATTAATATTGATGATATGGGTAGTACAAGAGTAGATCTACCACGAGATAAGAGAGGCTAAACCCTAGAAGCTAGCTTATGGTATGATTGTTGTTCGTCCTACGGACTAAAACCCTCCGGTTTATATAGACACCGAAGAGGGCTATGGTTACACAGAGTCGATTACAATGGGAGGAGATCTACATATCCGTATCGCCAAGCTTGCCTTCCACGCCAAGGAAAATCCCATCCGGATATGGGACGAAGTCTTCAATCTTGTATCTTCATAGTCCAGGAGTCCGGCCAAAGGTCATAGTCCGGTCATCCGGATACCCCCTAATCCGGGACTCCCTTAGCGGGGCTACTCTAAAAGACAGTATGAAGTGCGTAAGCAATAGTATTCACAATTTCATTTTATTACACCATCATTTTTGTTCAGTTTCATTCATATATATGTATTAACCCCCTTCTTCAAATTAGACGTGGCAGATGCGGAATGAACTCCTACCACAAAATCGCATGAAAGCAATTCAAGAGGAATTGGCAGGATTCTTTCTTGACCACGTCATCAATAAAGCCGGAGAATACCATGTGGAAGTTGATTTCAAATGCCAGGGGATTGTAAGAGATCTTACATATTGTATATGTATGTAGCCAGTAGCGCCGGATAGATAATACGAAAACTTGTTGTTCGACCAATCTCTCGGAGAAGGAGAGGTCGATCGATTACTTCTCTCGTATGCATGATGAATTTCTGTACTTAATGGTTTCCTTTATTTTCTTACTAGCTAGCGTGTCGAGGGCCTCTCTATGTATAGTACGTAGCATCGACCAAGCACGGACATAAGAGAGGACACTTCTCTCTATTAATTAGCTAGCTAACACAATCTATGAAACACCTAAATTAACCCCCCAAAACCCCAACGCCCCCCCTTTAAAAAAAACCAAAAACCCCAGCCCCTGAAATGCTGACGCGTAGATGCCTTTTGGTCCCGGTTGGTGCCACCAACCGGGACCAAAGGCCCTCCTGACTGGGCTCGGCGCACCGGCCACGTGGAGGCCCATCTGTCCCGGTTCGTGTTAGAACCGGGACTAAAGGTCTAGGGCATTAGTCACAACCCTTTAGTCCCGGTTCAAGAACCGGGACAAAAGGCCCTAACCAACCGGGACTAATGGGGGGTTTTTCTACTAGTGTTGTTGAGAGGTTAAATTTAGTTGAAGAAGAAAACAATTACTTGAAGGAAAAAATAAAAAAAATTGAGGAGGAGAAGATGATATTGGAGTTGCATGTTGCGGATGCCGTCGATGATCACAAGATCAAGATGGATGCAATGCGCTTGAAGATTAGAAAGATTAGAAAATATGCCATTCATACCGAGCGTTGGTATCATTATGCTGTTGGATCAATTGTTACCTTGGTTGCGATTATGATCGCATTTGTTGTTGGATTGAAATGTTTTAAATAGTTTCAATGTATGGTTTAATTAGATGCTTTGGAGAGCTATATGTTGTTCAATGAGAACTATGTATGTACTTTGGTTTTAATGTGATGATGAACTTCTATTAATTTGGTCACTTATCTATTCATGATGTTCTGCAATGGTTTTTGACACACTTAATTATATATAATGCACGCAGATGAACCGGCAATGGATGTACGGTGACAAACACACCTCCGAGTACATTAAGGGCGTGTATAATTTTCTCGAAGTGGCCGAGGCAAACAAGCAGAATGATTTTATGTGTTGTTCATGCCCTATATGTGGGAATACGAAGTCTTACTCTGACTCGAAAACCCTTCACACCCACCTGCTTTATAAGGGTTTCATGCCACACTATAATGTTTAGACCAAGCACGGAGAAATAGGTGTTATGATAGAAGACAGCGAAGAATAAGAGGACGATGACAACTATGTGCCCCCCGAATACGGTGACGCTACAACAGGGGAAGCTACTGAAGATCAAGAGGAACCAGATGATGTGCCCGATGATGATCTCCGCCGGGTCATTGTTGATGCAAGGAGACAATGCGAAAGTCAAAAGGAGAAGCTGAAGTTCGATCGCATGTTAGAGGATCACAAAAAAATTTTGTACCCCAATTGAAAAGATGGCGACACAAAGCTCGATACCGTACTGGAATTGCTGCAGAGGAAGGCAGAGAATGGTGTGCCTGACAAAGGATTTGAAGCTACTAAAAATATTGAATTGCCTAACAATACGTATGCAACAAACAAGGTTGTATGCCCTCTAGGATTGGAGGTGCGGAAGACACATGCATGCCCTAATGACTGCATCCTCTACCGCGGTGCATACGAGGATTTGAACGCATGCCCGATATGCGGTGCATTGCGGTATAAGATCAGACGAGATGACCCTGGTGATGTTAACAGCGAGCGCCCCTAGAAGAGGGTTCCTGCCAAGGTGATGTGGTATGCTCCTATAATACCATGGTTGAAATGCCTGTTCAGAAACAAAGAGTATGCCAAGTTGGTGCGATGGCACAAAGAGGACCCTAGGCAAGACGGGACGTTGAGAGCACCCGCTGATGGGTCACAGAGGAGAAAAATCGAGAGAAAGTACTGGGAGGAGTTTGTAGGTGACGCAAGGAACGTATGGCTTGGTTTAAGCGTGGATGTCATTAATTCTTTTGGGGAGCAGAGCAGCAATCAAAGCACCTGGCCCGTGACTCTATGTATCTATAACCTTCCTCCTTGGCTGTGCATGAAGCGAAAGTTCATTATGATGCCAGTTCTCATCCAAGACCCAAAGCAACCCGGCAACGACATTGATGTGTACCTAAGGCCATTAGTTGAAGAAATTTTACAACTATGGATTGGAAACGGTGTACGTGTGTGGGATGAGCACAAACAGGAGGAATTTGACCTGCATGCGTTGCTGTTTGTAGCCATCAATGTTTGGCCTGCTCTCAGTAAACTTTCAGGACAGAAAAATAAGGGATACCACGCATGCACGCACTGTTTAGATGACACCGAAAGTATATACCTGAAAAAATGTAGGGAGAATGTGTACCTGGGGCATCGTCGATTTCTTCCGACCAACCATCAATGTCGAAAGAAAGGCAAGCATTTCAAAGGCGAGGCAGATCACCGAAAGAAGCCCGCCATGCGTACCGGTGATCACGTACTTGCTATGGTCAATGATTTAAAAGTAATCTTCGGAAAGGGTCCCGGCGGTCTATCTATTCCGAATGACGCTGAGGGACGCGCACCCATGTGGAAGAAGAAATCTATATTTCGTGACCTAACCTACTGGAAATACCTAGAGGTCCACTCTTCAATCGACGTGATGCACGTGAGGAAGAACCTTTGCGTGAACCTGCTAGGCTTCTTGGGGTGTATGGGAAGACAAAAGATACACCGAAGGCAAGGGAGGACCTACAACATTTGCACGAAAAAGATGGCATGCCTCCAAAGCACTATGAAGGTTCTGCCAGCTACGCTCTTACCAAAGAAGAGAAGGAAATCTTCTTTGATTGCCTGCTCAGTATGAAGGTCTCATCTGGCTACTCGTCGAATATAAAGGGAATAATAAATATGATAGAGAAAAAGTTCCAGATTCTAAAGTCTCATGACTACCACGTGATTATGACACATCTGCTTCCGGTCGCATTGAGGGGGCTTCTACCAGAAAACGTTCGATTAGCCATTGTGAAGCTATGTTCATCCCTCACTGCTATCTCTCAGAAGGTGATCGATCCAGAAATCCTACCAAGGCTAAGGAGTGATTTGGCGCAATGTCTTGTCAGTTTACAGCCGGTGTTCCCACTATCCTTCTTCAATATCATGACACACGTCCTAGTTCATCTAGTCGACGAGATTGTCGTTCTGGGGCCTGTATTTCTACACAATATGTTCCCCTTTGAGAGGTTCATGGGATACCTAAAGAAATATATCCGTAACCGCGCTAGGTCAGAAGGAAGCATCTCCATGGGCCATCAAACAGAGGATGTCATTGGATTTTGTGTTGACTTCATTCCTGACCTTAAGAAGATAGGTCTCCCTCAATCGCGGTATGAGGGGAGACTGGGTGGAAAAGGCATGCTAGGGGGGGACTCAATAATATGTAGGGACGAGCATTATTGGTCTCAAGCACACTACATAGTTCTACAAAATTCTACCTTGGTGACCCCATATGTCAATGAACACAAGAACATTCTGCGCTCCAAACACCCGGACCGGTGTGACGATTGGATTACATGTGAACACATCATGAGTTTCGGCAGTTGGTTGCAAACATGTCTCAAGGGTGACAACACTGTTTCTGATGAACTGTACTCATTGACGAGGGAATCATCTTCGACTATAATGACTTACAAAGGGTATGATATAAATGGGAATACATTTTACACGATCGCCAACAAGATCAAAAGAGGACCAACAAAAACAGTGGTGTCCGCTTTGATGCAGCAACCAAGAGGGGAAAGGACACATATTATGGTTACATAGTGGACATATGGGAACTTAACTATGGACATGATTTTAAGGTCCCTTTGTTTAAGTGCAATGGGTCAATCTCTCAAGAGGCGGGGTACAGGTAGACCCACAATATGGAATGACAACAATGGATCTGAACAATCTGTGGTACACAAATGAGCCATTTGTCCTAGCCAATGATGTGGCACAGGTTTCCTATCTGAAGGACATGTCTACCAAACCGAGAAAAAGAAAAGATAAGGAAGCGGATACATCATACGATGAGCCAAAGCGCCACATAGTTCTTTCAGGAAAAAGACACATCGTGGGATTGGAGGGCAAGACAGACATGGCTGAAGATTATGAAAAGTTTCATGAAATTCCTCTCTTCAAAGTCAAGGATGACCGCAGCACCCGGTTAAACGATGAAGATTTTCCATGGTATGGCGCAATAGGCAAAGGACACAAGCGAAGAAAAAGTGAAGACTTTCTATCCACAACTATTATGATGATGCCTTTGATCTAGAATATCACTGCAGTTACATGTGAACAAATGAATCCCTTTGTAACAGATGAGTTTTCGTCTGAAACTCTGATACTTCCAAAGAGATTGTCTATTTTGTAAACGAAGTGCATCTAGTTTTTGTCGTAACCCTCTGAACTTTTTAGCACATGCTATGTGGGTGAAATGATGATACCATGCCAACTTTCAACATTTTCAGAGTTCATTTGTAGTGCTTTTCAATTTAAGGGTCATTTAGCTGAAAGAATGAACAAATAGCAAAAAGAATGAACTAATAGCAAAAAGAATGATCTAAAAATAATCAATTAAAATATTATGTTATTATCAACTAAAACAAAACTAGAATATCCTTCAACAGCAAAAAGAATCAACTAAAAAGCTTTTATAAAACTCTAATAGCAAAAGGAATCAACTCAAAAAACTTTTATAAACCTCTAGTATTATTGAAACTAAAATTATATAAAATTTATGCAACCAAAATTATCAAAGTATTTTCTGTTCAAAAAAGTAAAAGCAAAAAGAATTTTCATAAATAATTTTTTGTTAGAAACTTTAATAGCAAAAAGAATTATCATAAAGATTTTTTTGTTAGAAACTGAAATAACAAAATCTGTTTTTGAATATAATTATAAAACACAGTAATATTAAATAGCAGGAAAAAGAATCACTCAAAAATCTATCTTTATGGTAAAGTTATTCAATAACTAGTGATTCACACAAATTTTGAAAAATTCAAATTTGAACTATTCAAATTGGAAAACAAAAGGCACTAACAGAAAGTTTATATTTTTTTAGCTAAAAGCAAAAAGAATTAAAAAATAAAGTAAAAAACAAAAGAAAATAAACAATGCAAAAAAAACTGGAAAAAATTAAAAAAATACCACCTACTGGCCCACCACGGCCTGAATACGACTAGAAACCTAACCATGGGCCAGGATTCAGCCCCGCAGAAGGCCTAGTAGGCCCACAAGCATAGCAGTGACAGATTAGGCCCGTAAGTCTGCATTGGAGAGGAGCTCGTAGTGGTCAGCGCAGCCGCACTTATAAACCCCTCCGAGCCCCACTCAATTAGCGAGGTGGGACTAAACATTTTGGCCGCGGGGCAGCACAAGGCCTTTGGTCCCAGTTGGTGGCACCAACCGGGACTAAAGGGGTGCATTCATACCGGTTCGTGGCACCAACCGGGACCAATGCCCCCCATTTAGTCCCGGTTGGTGCCACCAACCGGGACCAAAGGTCCCTGCTTCCCACCCTTTGGGCTGGTGGAAATTGACCTTTGGTCCCGGTTGGTGGCCCCGGTTGGTGCCACCAACCGGGACTAAAGGATGGCATTGGTTCAGGTTGGTGCCACGAACCGGGACCAATGCTTAGAGTATATAAGCAAGACTTCTCAAAAATTTCAGTTTTCCTCGTAGTTCCCCCCGACGGCCCCGACCTCCACGCCGCCACTCGCCGCCCCCGCCGTCGCTGTCGCCCGTGCTACGTCTTGATATTGCGTTGGTTTTCCTTGAAGAGGAACAACACAGTAGCGTAAGTATTTCCCTCAGTTTTTGAGAACCAAGGTATCAATCCAGTAGGAGGCTCCTCACAAGTCCCACGCACCTACACAAACAAACAAAGAACTCGCAACCAACGCAATAAAAGGGTTGTCAATCCCTCCACAGCCATTTGCGAAAGTGAGATCTGATAGAGATAATATGATAAAATAAATATATTTTTGGTATTTTATGATATAGATTGGAAAAGTAAAGATGCAAATAAAAGTAGATTGAAAGCTTATATGATAAGAGATAGACCCGGGGGCCTTATGTTTCACTAGTGGCTTCTCTCAAGATAGCATAAGTATTACAGTGGGTGAACAAATTACTGTCGAGCAATTGATAGAAAAGCGAATAAATATGAGATTATCTACGCATGATCATGTATATAGGCATCACGTCCGTGACAAGTATACCGACTCTTACCTGCATCTACTACTATTACTCCACACATTGACCGCTATCCAACATGCATCTAGAGTAATAAGTTCATAAGAACAGAGTAACGCATTAAGAAAGATGACATGATGTAGAGGGATAAACTCATCCAATATGATATAAACCCCATATTTTTATCCCCGATGACAACAATACAATATGTGCCTTGCTGCCCCTGCTGTCACTGGGAAAGGACACCGCAAGATTGAACCCAAAGCTAAGCACTTCTCCCATGGCAAGAAAGATCAATCTAGTAGGACAAACCAAACTGATAATTCAAAGAGAGTTGCAAATATAACTTAATCGCACATAAAAGAATTCAGAGGAGATTCAAATATTTCTCATAGATAAACTTGATCATAAACCCACAATTCATCGGATCTCGACAAACACACTGCAAAAGAAGTTACATCGAATAGATATCCAAGAAGATTAAGGAGAACATGGTATTGAGATTCAAAGAGAGAGAAGAAGCCATCTAGCTAATAGCTATGGACCCGAAGGTCTGTGGTAAAATACTCACAACTCATCGGAGAGGCTATGGTGTTGATGTAGAAGCCCTCCATGGTTGATTCCCCCTCCGGCGGAGCGCCGACGAAGAAAGAATTGGTCCAAAAAACTTGATGATGCATTATGGGCCTATAGAACTGCATACAAAACTCCTATGGGTATGTCTCCATATAAGATGGTTTATGGAAAAGCTTTTTATTTACCTCTTGAACTTGAACATAAAGCATATTGGGTTATTAAAGAGCTCAATTATGACTTCAAACTTGCCGGTGAGAAGAGGTTGTTTGATATTAGCTCACTCGATGAATGGAGAACCCAAGCTTATGAGAATGCCAAGCTCTTCAAAGAAAAAGTCAAACGCTAGCATGATAAGAGGATACAAAAGCGTGAGTTTAACGTAGGAGATGATGTGTTATTATTCAACTCTCGTTTAAGATTTTTTGCGGGTAAACTTCTCTCAAAATGGGAAGGCCCTACGTTATCGAGGAGGTCTATCATTCCGGTGCTATAAAAATTAACAACTTCGAAGGCACAAATCCGAGGGTGGTTAATGGTCAAAGAATCAAGCATTATATTTCAGGTAATCTTATCAATGTTGAAACTAATATTATTGAAACCATAACCCCAGAGGAGTACATAAGAGACACTTTCCAAAATGTTCCAGACTCCGAAAAGGCATAGGTACGTGGTACGGTAAGTATACCGACTCCAAAACAACTCTAATGGCAATTTTTATCAGTTTTGGATTATTTAAGAATTTTAGGAAGAAAGAAGTAGTCCGAAAGGGACACGAGGCTCCCACGAGAGAGGAGCCCCCCCTGTAGAGCGCGCCCCTGTCTCGTGGGCACCTCATGTGCCTCCCGGACTCCGTTTTCTTGTATGTTACATATTTTGGTCGGTAAAAATTCATTATATATACTCCTGAAGGTTTTGACCACCATATCACGCAAATTTCCTCTGTTTTCGTTTCGAGCTATTCCTGTCGAAGAATAAAGCAAGATGTCTTCTCAGGAATCAGTTGGGGAGAGCAGGGTCTCTCACCCAACGCCAGGTCCAGGAGCAAACGGCGATGCCTACCACTTTGGACCATCAACGAGGATGAGATGGAGGCTGATTTTAAAAGGATAGATGCCACGGAGGAAGATCAAGAAGTTACCTCTCGCCTCCAAGCAGATTTCACTATGGGGGAACTACCTAGCCTGGCTGTCCCTGCCTCGGTCATCCCTTCCAACTCTAGATTTCTTTCTTATGAATATATGAAAAAGAGTTTCATGTGTTCTCCAGAAGCTATGCAGCATCGTTGGGTAAAAGGAGCCTTGGCCGTTACGGGCAAGCTCTGTAAAGAAATTTTGGACCTCAAACGACAAATCAATAAGCTCGAGGAGGAGAACCGTATCCTGAAGGGCATCATCGCCAAGAAGATCACAACACCAATCATGAAGAAGGATAAATAATGACATGGGTATGGGCACTCCCCTTGGCAACTGCCAAGCTCGGGGGAGGTGCCCCGGTATCATATCACCATCACACTCCTATCTTTACCGCTTTATTTAGTTCGATCCTTTTAGTAGTATATTGATCTAGTAGATTGAATTTTTGATATCAAGTAGTTTTGTGTTTTACTTTGTGATCTCTTTATGTAAGCGAGTCCGTGTGCTATCTATAATAAAGATTAGTGTTGAGTCAAGGGCTTTGCTATGTTGCTATGATCTTGAGAAAGTAGAAAGAACAAAAGAGTTCATATTGATCTTAGGGATAGTGATAACTTCACACATAGAAAGTATGAGGCATAAAAATTGTTGAGAGTTGATGAACGTAGCTTTGGTCATAGTTGCAATTAATAGGAAGTGATAAGGAAAGAGGGGTTCACATATAGATATATTATCTTGGACATCTTTTATGATTGTGAAGCACTCATTAAGTATGAGATGCTAAAAGAGTTGATGTTGGACAAGGAAGACAACGTAATGGTTTATGTTTTCCGACATCTCAGTTAAAGTATATTGTCACTGACCTTCCAAACATGTTGAGCTTGCCTTTCGCCCTCTTGCTAGCCAAAATTCCTTGCACCAAGTAGAGATACTACTTGTGCTTCCAAATACCCTCAAACCCAGTTTTGCCATGAGAGTCCACCATACCTACCTATGGATTGAGTAAGATCCTTCAAGTAAGTTGTCATCGGTGCAAGCAATAAAAATTGCTCTCTAAATATGTATGACTTATTAGTGCAGAGAAAATAAGCTTTGTACGAACTTGTTGTGGAAGTAATAAAAGCGACGGATTGCATAATAAAGGTCCACATACAAGGGGCAATGTAAAGTGACGTTCTTTTGCATTAAGATTTCGTGCATCAACCCTAAACGCGCATGACAACCTCTGCTTCCCTCTGCGAAGGGCCTATCTTTTACTTTATGTTTTTACTTTATGCTTGAGTCAAGGTGATCTTCACATTTCCACTTTTTAATTTTATCCTTTGGCAAGCTCATCGTGTTTGAAAGATCATGATACATATATCCAATTGGATGTAAGTTGGCATAGGCTATTATTGTTGACATCACCTAAAGGTGAATATGTTGGGAGGTAACACAATAAGCCCCTATCTTTCTCAGTGTCCGGCTGAAACTCTATAACCACAAGTATTGAGTGAGTGTTAACAATTATAGGAGACTACAAGATAGTTCAGTATGTGAGCTTGCTGAAAAGCTCTATTATTGACTCTTTCTGATGTTACGATAAATTGCAATTGTTTCAATGACTGAGATTATAGTCTGTTAGTTCCCAATGAAGTTTATGAACCATACTTGACATTGTGAATTGCTTATTACTTGAGCATAAGAAATCATATGACAAAATCTATATATGTTGCTGTTATTAGAATGAGCATGATGCCCTCATGTCCGTATTTTATTTTTATTGACACCTCTATCTCTAAACATGTGGACATATTTCTCGATCTCGGTTTCCGCTTGAGGACAAGCGAGGTCTAAGCTTGGGGGAGTTGATACGTCCATTTTGCATCATGCTTTTATATCAATATTTATTGCATTATGGGCTGTGATTACACTTTATATCTCAATATTTATGGTCATTCTCTCTAATTTTACAAGGTTTACCATGAAGAGGGGGAATACCGGCAGCTGGAATTCTGGCTGGAAAAGGAGCAAACGTTGGAAACCTATTTTGCGCAACTCCAAAAGTCCTGAAACTCCATGAAACCACTTTTTGGATTTATTAAGAATTTATGAGCGAAAGAAATAGGCCAGGGGGCCCACACCCTGTCCAGGAGATAGGGGCGCGCCCCTATCTCCTGGGCCCCCTGGTGGGCCTCCGGCGTCCATCTTCTGCTATATCATCACTTTTACCCTGAAAAAAATCGTGGGCAAGCTTGCGGGACGAAACTCCGTCGCCACGAGGCGGAACCTTGGCGGAATCAATGTAGGGCTCTGGCGGAGCTGTTCTGTCGGGGACACTTCCCTATGGGAGGGGGAAATCATCACCAATGTCATCACCAACGATCCTATCATCGGGAGGGGGTCAATCTCCATCAACATCTTCACCAGCACCATCTCCTCTCAAACCCTAGTTCATCTCTTGTATCTAATCTTGTATCCAAAACCACAAATTGGTACCTGTGGGTTGCTAGTAGTGTTGATTACTCCTTGTAGTTGATACTTATTGGTTTACTTGGTGGAAGATCATATGTTCAGATCCTTAATGCATATTATTACACCTCTGATTATGAACATGATTATGCTTTGTGAGTAGTTACTTTAGTTCCTGAGGACATGGGTGAAGTCTTGCTATTAGTAGTCATGTGAATTTGGTATTCGTTCGATATTTTGATGAGATGTATGTTGTCTTTCCTCTAGTGGTGTTATGTGAACGTCGACTACATGACACTTCACCATTATTTGGGCCTAGAGGAAGGCATAGGGAAGTAATAAGTAGATGATGGGTTGCTAGAGTGACAGAAGCTTAAACCCTAGTTTATGCGTTGCTTCGTCAGGGGTTCATATGGACCCATATGTTTAATGTTGTGGTTAGGTTTACCTTAATACTCCTTGTTGTAGTTGCGGACGCTTGCAATAGGGGTTAATCATAAGTGGGATGCTTGTCCAAGTTAGGGCAGTACCCAAGTTCCGGTCCACCCACATATCAAATTATCAAAGTACCGAACGCGAATCATATGAGCGTGATGAAAACTAGCTTGATGATAATTCCCAATGTGTCCTCGGGAGCTCCTTTATTATTATTAGAATTTGTCTAGGCTTATCCTTTGCTACATAAAGGATTGGGCCACCTTGCTGCACCTTATTTACTTTGTTTACTTGTTACTCGTTACTATTTATCTTATCACAAAACTATCTATCACCTACTATTTCAGTGCTTGCAGAGAAAACCTTACTGAAAACCGCTTATCATTTCCTTCTGATCCTCGTTGGGTTCGACACTCTTACTTATCGAAAGGACTACGATAGATCCCCTACACTTGTGGGTCATCAGTCGTGCACTGGTAGTGTAGGCTCTAGCGCCTCCTCCTCGAGTTGAGGTAGCAACCTGCGCTTTGGGTAACTTTTGGTTGGGCGCTCGAGTCCGTATTCCTCGGCTCCCTGGACCTCAGTCCATCTATTTGTTAGCAGATCTTGATCAACTTGAAGCTGCTGGTGTTTTTTCTTCAGGCTTTTCACAGTGGCTATAAGCCGGCGCTTGAAGCACTCCTGCTCTATGGGATCCTCATGCATGACAAATTCTTCGTCACCGAGGCTCACCTTGTCTTCGGAGAGAGGCATGTAATTGTCTTCCTTTGATTATCCATATGTTGCCGGCTCCTTAGGGCTAGCTTGCCCATCCTCCTGCTGGGCCTGCTCTAGGTCAGGCTGGTCGGGATTGTTTCCGTCTTCCGCACCGTCCGGATTGCTATCATCTCCTGTGCCAATGCTACTGTTTCTGCCATAGCGGGGCTTAGAGCGGCGCCGATGACGCTGCTGCTTTGATTGCTTCCCCAAGGGGTTGTCCTCCGTTGCCTCATCGCCATCGTTTTCTTTGGGGGGTGTCTACCATATATATATATATCATATGATGAGGTGGCTGTCCAGCGCCCTGTGGGCGGCGGTTCCTGTTCTTCTCCTGCTTCGTCGTCCATACCGTCGATGTCTATGGAGTCGAAGTCAAGCACGACAGTTAAGTCATCAACAGTCGCTATTAAGTGGGTGGTGGGTGGGTAACGAATTTCTTCATCGTCCGCTTCCCACTCGAGCCAGACATAGTTTGGCCAAGAGTCTCCCGATAAAGAGAGAGACCTCAGTGAGTTTAGCACGTCACCCAAGGGTGAGTGTTGAAAGATATCCGTGGCGGTAAACTCCACGATCGGTTCCCAATCAGATTCGATAGGCACTAATGTGCGCGGTTCGGATCCTAAGGCCAGAGACGAGTCTGGGGGTCCGGTGACACAGATCTGTTTGGAGGTGGAGTCCGTGTTCGGCTCCAATGCCGATGAGTGTGCGGCCTCCGTGGCGGGGTCCATCCACCCGTCCTCGGATGGCGCGATCTAATCCAGATTAAGGGCCGGGGCAGCCGCAGGTGCGATATCCCGAACACCGTCCGATGGCAGATCTAAGTTATGCCCGTCGTGACTGTTCAGCGCTCCTGATGTAGGCTCGAACCAGCCGAAGATCAAGTCTCCGCGGATGTCGGCGGTGTAGTTCAAGTTTCCAAACCTGTCCTGATGGCCAGGGGCGTAGCTATTGACCTGCTCCAAACGGCCAAGCGAGTTGGCCCGCAGTACGAAGCCGCCGAATACGAAGATCTGTCCGGGGAGGGAAACCTCACCCTGGACCGCATCGTTACTGATGATTGAAGGATCCATCAAGCCTTATCGCGATGACACAGTGGAACTCTCAATGAAAGCACCAATGTCGGTGTCAAAACCAGTGGATCTCGGGTAGGGGGTCCCAAACTGTGCGTCTAAGGCTAGTGGTAACAGGAGGCGGGGGACATGATGTCTACCCAGGTTCGGGCCCTCTCTATGGAGGTAATACCCGACTTCCTGCTTAATTGATCTTGATGATATGAGTATTACAAGAGTTGATCTACCATGAGATCGTAGAGGCTAACCCTAGAAGCTAGCCTATGATTATGATTGTTCTTGTCCTATGGACTAAACCATCCGGTTTATATAGACACCGGAGGGGGCTAGGGTTACACAGTGTCGGTTATAGAGAAGGAGATCTACATATCCGAATCACTAAGCTTGCCTTCCACGCCAAGGAGAGTCTCATCCGGACACGGGACGAAGTCTTCAATCTTGTATCTTCATAGTCCAACAGTCTGGCCAAAGGATATAGTCCGGCTGTCCGAGGCCCCCTAATCCAGGACTCCCTCACCCTTGCCTCGACGTCGTCGCCCTGCCTTGTCATCGCCATCCCTGCGCCCTGCACCGATCGACGCCGTCACCACGCCCTGCACCGACGTCGTCACCGCGCCCTGCGTCCTCGCTGTGAGCGCCGCCGGCATCGATCCCCTCCTCTCATGTTTGTTTTTTGTATGATTATTGTTGTTGTTGTATGTATTGATGTATGATTTTTTTTGTTCATAGATTTTTTTTCATAAAAGATGTGCACTTTTGTATAGAAACTTCATTTTTTCATATGTACGAAAATTAAGAGTGAAAACGAAAACAAACATACAAGAAAAACAAAGGAAAAAATGAAGAAGGAAAAGAAAACCGCCCGGCCCGGCCACCACCGCATTTTCATAAAGTGTTTGCATCGAGTCTTTTTCTAAGGTAGTCTTTTTGTTAAAGTGATGGGTGACGTCGGATATGACATGAGGGCGCCGGGGACGTTGCACATGTGATGAGGGGGTGAGCGTCGTTGTCGTCTACCCCCGCCCCGATAACATCGACATGAGGGGGACGTCGGACATGACATGAGGGGGGACATCGGACATATTACATGAGGGGGGACATCAAAAAAATGTATGCAAATGATTTTTTAAACTTTTTAAACGACATGAGGGGGGGCGTCGGACATGACATGAGGGGGCCAGGGTCGTCGAGGGGTCAAGGGGTCAAGGGTCGAGGATCGCCGATGGTCGAGGGTCTCCGTTTAACAAGAATGCCCCCATTATGGATGTGCACAAGTTGATCTATTTTTTATGATCTTATATACATATATATATATGGATGTGCACAAGTCATTTTTTAGCTCACTTTATTGAAGATCCGACTCATCACATTATAATGAGCCGTCCCTTGGGGGCTACCAGTTGCTCCTGTTAAAAATTCAAGGTACACAAGCCTCAGTCCATTATATTGAAAGATCCACTACTCAGTTGGTAGAGTACAAAGTTATTAACCTTGTGGACGTGGGTTCAAGCCCCATGGTGGAGATTACATCATATGATGTTATTATCAATGAATTATATACAAAGTCCCAGCTCGGTATTATCTTACCGAGTCGGCCCTTGGGGGCTACACATTGCTGCTCAAGTCTACATGATCATATTTACAAAGTCCCTGCTCATTATTGCTTAATGACCCAACCCTTGGGGGTTACACTGGTTGAAGTTTTTATGGGCATCAGGCAATTACAAGTCCCAGGTTGTTGCAAGCATGACAACCCGACACTTGGGGGCTATAGGTAATATGGATATAAGGGAGAAAAATCTTCAAATTTTCAGTTTTGAGCAGACCAGATTGACATGGTGTCGGTAACAACCATGACCCGATGTCATTGATAATTATGACCCGACGTTGGCAACAGTTATAACCCGGTGCTGTCAATATTTACAAGCCGGCAATCTTGGCAATTATAACTCGCCGCCTCTACATCCTTAAACCGGCAGATCACCAGATGAATCTTGAGTCCAATATGTTTATTAAGCCGGAGCTTTTGAAACTGACTCAAATGGATTATTTCTTATAATATTTCTCTACAAGAAACTAATGTCAGCAAAATTGATTATGAAGCTGGTCTATTGACCCGGATTTTTTCAGAAGAAGTATCATTGATAAAGTTGAAATATATCTGCTAAGGAAGATTTGCTATGAGATCATGGACATGTATATATCAACAAGGAAATGACAAGGACTTAACGATGATCAAATTCTGGCTCATAAGAACCTTCGACCCGGCATATTATCTATCAAAGTTAGTCTTGTTTTGCAGGATAAGTTTACCATGGATAAATCCGAGCTAAACTGGGAGCTAATGTCGGGGATATACCCCGCGGTGTGACCCGGCCAGACATGGCGACTCACCAGAGACCCGACAGACATTTGACGACTCACTGGTGACCCACCCGATCCTCAGCGACCTATTAGTGACCCGGCGGGCGGATCATACGGACGGCAAGGCCGAAGGCCCAGCATGCCGGCTTATACTCTGGTGGGCCGGCTTAAGAGAAAAGGCATGATGAATATTTCCCTTACAAGGAAGTAAGACCCGGACTTGTATCCCGTTTGTAATAGAAGATAAGTTAGTCCTAGTCCTACTAGGACTCCACATGTAACCCACCCCTTCAACTTATATAAGGAGGGGCAGGGCACCCCAAGAGGGACAAGAAAAAATAATATCTAAGGCTAGACACAACTAAAGGGGAGCCGGCTTATGTGTTGTCCCACGGATGATCATAATGAGATCTAGGAACAAACATCATGTACGGCTATTACCGAATGATGTTTCCCGGGGCCTGAAGCTGTCTAAATCCTTGTCTTGTGTGTTGTGTTTCTTGTCCCGATCAACCCCTCTCAAGTTACACATAGATGCGTCGGCCTCACGACTAAGTCCTCGCAGTAGGACATCTGCCATGACAATTCCACGACCCAAATCGAGCCGAACAGGGTTTTCTGCTTGTTAATCTTAACAATCTTAACAAACCTAGCCTTAATGAGTACGAGCTTACTGAGCATGAACTTAATGACCAGATCAGCTCATTAATCCACCCTTGTTCTCGTCGGCCCGAGGGCATCCACTAGAAGAGCCTATGTGGCCGCCAGTGAGGGTCGTAGTGGGGCCTCGATTGCTCCCCTAGTTGGGTGGAGGTTCTATGCATGCTGAGCCGGTTGCCTTGGGTTGGATGGAGGTGGGCAGGGGAGGGGCTACTCTCACGTTTTGTCGTATTTTAATCTGACCTTTATGGAAGAAAGGCTAAATATTCCCATGTTGACTTAATGACTTCAGTTGATTATTATATAGAATAATATAAGCATGAGAAACTTTTCAACTTTTTAATGTTTGGGCCGAATGCATACATTAATAGACAAATACTAGCTACATAAAAGAAAGGGCCATGGCCAGGAATACATAATCACATATATCTTCACATTAAGTCAACCAAAGAAATTTATAGAATCTTACTCTAATATCATGCATCACATGAAACTATTTCTCTCCTAACGATCTAGCATTGCTTCATTTTTATCAATTACCGAAAACAAGGAATCACCTGTCGAGCTACCTGAATAGTAGACTCTTACCATCATTTTTAGGGGGATATGTTCTTGTAGATTGGGTAATGCAGGATATGAACCTACAAAGGTAATAAATTCAGGATCAACGAAGAATTTATAATCCTTATCAGTAACAAAAATAGGAGAAGTTGCAAGTTTATGATCATATTTCATCATTTCGTTCTTGCCTTTTTCTTTCGATATAGCCATGAAACCTTCTATGCCATTACGAGTATCATAAGTGATAAGTTCTCTAATTAACTCCTCATGAAAAGTGTAACCATCAAGTACATCAAACATCTTAGTTCTAGCAGGAGTACTAGGTGTAGCAGGTAATTCATTGTTTTTTGTGATTTTAGATTCTTTAGCTTTAGCAATATGAGCATCAAATAATTCAGCAAGTAGCACAATTTCATCAAGTAGAGTAGAAGCATCATCATGAGTATCATCAATAGTAGAAGCAATATCAGTTACTTGTGACCTATTCTTTTCTAGCGCCGTTGCCGGGGAGGTGAGTGCTTGAAGTTATATCTTTAGATCTTGCAATTGAATCTTTTAGTTTCTTGTTTTATCACTAGTTTAGTCTATAAAAGAAAACTACAAAAAAATGGAATTGAGTTTGTCTCATACGCTTCATCTTTTTAATATCTTTCGTGAGAATGATGGTAAGGAAAATTGTAATCAAGTGCTAGAAGAAGAAATCTATAAAAATTTTGGCACTAAATTTTTAAATGAAGATCCTGATTGCAATGTTGTTAGTATTAATTCTTTGAATACACATGATGCTAATGATATGCAAAGCCACAAGCTTGGGGATGCTATGTTTAATGAAGATGATATGTTTAGTCCCTCAAGCTTTGATGAGAATATTTATTATGATGAAAGCATGTCTCCTATTTATGATGATTATATTGATGAAAGTGGGTTTGTAAGAGTGTCAACTTTAGGAAGTAATGATCCCACTATTTTGGAGGATGTTGAATATTATTGTGATAATTATGAAAGTGGATTTGGAGAGGTCATGACTTTATTTAGTTATGAATCCACTATTTCGGAAGAGGTTCCAATTAATTATGAGAACAAAGTTGCTATCTATGATGATTATTGTGATGACTTCTATGCTATTAAGAATAATGATAACCATGAAACTTGTCATCATGATTTTAGCTTTCAGTTGGATTATGCCTCACATGATAGTTATTTTGTTGAGTTTACTCCCACTATTATTCATGAGAAGAAATTTGCTTATGTGGAGAGTAGTAAAAATTCTATGCAAGTAGATCATGATAAGAATGCTTTATGTGCTGGTTATATTGTTGAATTCATTCATGATTCTAATGAAATTTTTCTGAGGGAGGAACACGTGCTTGTAGGAATTGCAATAATATCAAGTGTCCTCCCTATGTGCTTAAAATCTTGAAGTTATGCTTGTTTTGCCTTCCTATGCTAGTTGATTATTGTTCCCACAAGTTGTTTGCTCACAAAATCCCTATGCATAGGAAGTGGGTTAGACTCAAATGTGCTAGCCATATTCTTCATGATGCTCTCTTTATGTTTCAATTCTTATCTTTTATGTGAGCATCATTGAAACCATCATGCCTAGCTAGGGGCGTTAAACGATAGCGCTTGTTGGGAGGCAACCCAATTTTATTTTTGTCCCTTGATTTTTGTTCCTTTTTAGTAATAAATAATTCGTCTAGCCTCTGGTTAGATGTGGTTTTATGTTTCAATTAGTTTTTGTGCCAAGTAGAACCTTTGGGAAGACTTCGGTGAAGTCTTTGTCATCTTGCTGTAAAAAACAGAAACTTTAGCGCTCACGAGATTAGCTGCCATTTTTTACAAAAGAGTGATTTTAAGTTGATTCTTTTTGAATATGATTAATTGACAAATTACTCAGGTCTGACAATTTATTTCCGAATTTTTGGAGTTACATAAGTATTCGAATGATACAGATTACTACAGACTGTTCTGTTTTTGAAGGATTCTGTTTTCTAGGTGTTGTTTGCTTATTTTGCTGAATCTATGATTAGTATCGGAGGGTATGAACCATAGAGAAGTTTTAATACAGTAGATATTACACAAATATGAATTTAGAATGATTCACAACAGTACCAAAAGTGGTGATTTATTTTCTTGTACTAACGGAGCTTACGAGTTTTATTTTGAGTTTCGTGTTGTGAAGTTTTCAAGTTTTGGGTAAAGATTCAATGGACTATGGAATAAGGAGTGGTAAGAGCCTAATATTGGGGATGCACAAGGCACCCAAGGTAATATTCAAGGACAACCAAGAGCCTAAGCTTGGGGATGCCCCAGAAGGCATCCCCTCTTTCGTCTTTGTTCATCGGTAACTTTACTTGGAGCTATATTTTTATTTACCACATGATATGTGTTTTGCTTGGAGCGTCAATTTTATTTTGTTAGTATTTTCTTGCTGTTATTTATAATAATGTTTTGCATCTATATTTTCAATAAAAATTTCAAGGATAGCCTTTACCATGCTTATTTTGCAAGTATACATGTTGCTGTTTCAAAACCGAAAGTTTACCGTTGTTGCAAAAATTCCCTAGAAAAGTAAGAGAGTGATATAATGTTGAATATTTTTGCATAATGAGCTCTGATAAATATTCTACAGTGCAGTAGTTTTCTTGTAATTGTTGGAGTTAGGGAAGTATGATGAACCTTGCATTCTTTATAGACTATACTGTTTTGGCAGATTGCTGTTATGTTTGCATTGTTTGCATATGTTTGCTTGTTTAATGATTCTATTTGAGGATAAGAGTATTAAATATGCAGAGACATTTAGTATGCAATGTTGAATAATAATTTTAGTAATTTGTTACAGGAGAGAATGATAAGGTTTTTGCATTGGTTTATACTAACTTATCTCACGAGTTCTTGTTGAGTTTTGTGTGGATGAAGTTTTTGAGATTTAGGAAAACCGTGATATGAAAGGAATTAAGAAGACACAAAAGCTCAAGCTTGGGTATGCCCAAGGCACCCCAAGATAATATTTTAAAGAAGTCTCAAGCATCTAAGCTTGGGGATGCCCCGGTAGGCATCCTACCTTTCTTCTTCAACAATTATCGGTTAGTATCGCTTGAACCTAAGTTTTTGCTTCTTCACATGATGTGTGGTATCGTTGCAATGCTATTTTATTTTGTTTTGCTTGCTGTTTGAATAAATTACTTAAGATCTGAAATACTTAAATGAAAGAGAGCCCTCACATAGCAAAATAATCATTTCACTACTCATTGATCTTCACTTATATCTTTTTGGAGTAGTTTGTCATTTACTCTTGTGCTTCACTTATATCCTATGAGTAAATGGTTGAATGAGTTGGATGTCATAAATCTGAAATTATATATGTTTCATATGCTTACCCCGTTGGGAGTAATGACTTCACATCTAAGAAGTATAGGTAGTAAATTTATTGAAGGTTAGCAAGCATTGTATTGGTCACCTGAACAATTCATGAAAGAATATTGAAGGAAGAGAAATTTCACATATAAATATACTATCTTAGACATCTTCTATGATTGTAAGCCCCATTAATTATTTTCAAACCTGAGCAAGTTAGTTGAAATTGGACAAGGAAGACAACGTAATGAGTAATGCTTGGGTGTATTTGTATAGAAGTTGTTATAGATCCTCCAACATGTGGTGCTTGCTATTTAGAATCCTTTGCTAGCCTAAATATCTATACTAAGCGGGAATACTGCTTGTGCATCCAATTCCCTTGAACCAAGTTCCTTCCATGAGTGTCCATCATATCTACCTATTTGCGGTATTTACCTGCCGTTCCAAGTAAATTTGCATGTGCCAAACTCTAAACCTTCAAATAATAATCTGTTTTGTATGCCCGAATCGCTCATGTAGCGACTAGGGGCTGTCAGTATCTTCCATGCTAGGTGGGTTATTCTCATGATGAGTGGACTCCGCTCATCATTCACAAGAAAAAATGGCTGGTAATTGGGATGCCCAGTCCCATGATCAAAAGATCAAAATCAAATGAAAATAATTGCGAACAAAACTCCCCCAGGATTGATGTTAGTTGGAGGCACCCATTGTTTCGGGCAAGCCATGGATTGATGATTGTTGGTGGAGGGGGAGTAAAAACTTTACCATTATGTTTGGGAACCGCCTATAATGTATGTAGTATGGAAGATATTGGGAACTCTTGGTTGTTATATTGACAATGAGATCATACCTCTCAAAATTATTTATCTCTATTTTCAAAATCGAGCTTTGGCACCACTACAAATCCCTGCTTCCCTCTGTGAAGGGTCTATCTTTTACTTTTATGCAAGAGTCAGTAGTATTCCTTTTCATTCCAATCTACTCTTTAGTTGGCAAGCATCATGTCATGGGGAAAGATCTAAGCATATATGGCCATTCAAATATATTTGATCATCAATTATTATTGTTGACAATTATCTATATGATAAGTGAGTTGGGAGGCGAAACACTTAGCCCCTATCTTTCTCTATGTTTGATAGATGCTATTTGTTCTAAGAATATGCTTTGAGTGGTAGCAATCATGGAAGACTATATGATAGTTGAGGATGTGGAGTTTGCTAAATCAAAGCTGTGACATAGACCCTTCCTGAAAATAAGATGAATTGTAATTGTTTGATGATTGAGAATGAAGTTTGCTAGTTTTCAAGAAAGTTTATGCTCTATGCTTTAACATGTGAATAGCTTGTTACTTGACCTTGAGAAGTTTTATGAGATGAACTACTGTTATGACATATAATCATGCTAGAAAAGATGATTGAAATTATCATTGATCAAACTTGTGCACCTGCTAGAATTCACACTTCATCAATTCTTTCTTTTATCACTTCATAAATTATTTTTGGGACTAACCTATTAACTGGAGGCCCAGCCCATATTGCTATTTTCTTGCCTATTTCAGTGTTTCGAAGAAAAGGCATATCAAACGGAGTCCAAACGGAGTCCAAACGGAATGAAACCTTCAGGAAAATTAATTTTGGAACGGAAGCAATCCAGGGGACTTGGAGTGCACGTAAGGGAAGCTTCGAGGAGGCGACAAGGCAGGGGGGCACACCCACCCCCCTGGGCGCGCCCTCCACCCTCGTGGCCCCTGGCTCCCCTGACCAACTTCTTTCGCCTATATATCTCCATATACCCTAAAAACATCAAGGACACAAAAGATCAGGAGTTCCGCCGCCGCAAGCCTCTGTAGCCACCAAAAACCAATCAGGACCCTGTTCCGGCACCCTGCCGGAGGGGGGATCCATCACCGGTGGCCATCTTCATCATCCCGGCGCTCATGACGAGGAGGGAGTAGTTCACCCTCGGGGCTGAGGGTATCTACCAGTAGCTATGTGTTTGATCTCTCTCTCTCTCTCTCGTGTTCTTGATTTGGCACGATCTTGATGTATTGCGAGCTTTGCTTTTATAGTTGGATCTTATGATGTTTCTCCCCCTCTACTCTCTTGTAATGGATTGAGCTTTCCCTTTGAAGTTATCTTATCGGATTGAGTCTTTAAGGATTTGAGAACACTTGATGTATGTCTTGCCGTGCTTATGTGTGGTAACAATGGGATATTCACGTGATTCAATTGATGTATGTTTTGGTGATCAACTTGCGGGTTCCGTGACCTTGGGAATCTATGCATAGGGGTTGGCACACGTTTTCGTCTTGACTCTCCGGTAGAAACTTTGGGGCACTCTTTGAAGTACTTTGTGTTAGTTGAATAGATGATTCTGAGATTGTGTGATGCATATCGTATAATCATGCCCACGGATACTTGAGGTGACAATGGAGTATCTAGGTGACATTAGGGTTTTGGTTGATTTGTTTCTTAAGGTGTTATTCTAGTATGAGCTCTATGATAGATCGAACGGAAAGAATAGCTTCATGTTATTTTACTACGGACTCTTGAATAGATAGATAAAAAAGGATAACTTGGAGATGGTTTTGTAGCCTACCATAATCTCTTGGTTTGTTCTCCTCTATTAGTGGCTTTGGAGTGACTCTTTGTTGCATGTTGAGGGATAGTTATATGATCTAGTTATGTTATTATTTTTGAGAGAACTTGCACTAGTCAAAGTATGAACCTTAGGCCTTGTTTCCTACCATTGCAATACCGTTTACACTCACTTTTATCGCTTGCTACCTTGCTGTTTTTATAATTTAAGATTACAAATACCTTTATCTACCGTCCATATTGCACTTGTATCATCATCTCTTTGCCGAACTAGTGCACCTATACAATTTACCATTGTATTGGGTGTGTTGGGGACACAAGAGACTCTTTGTTATTTGGTTGCAGGGTTGTTTGAGAGAGACCATCTTCATCCTACGACTCCTACGGATTGATAAACCTTAGGTCATCCACTTGAGGGAAATTTGCTACTGTCCTACAAACCTCTGCACTTGGAGGCCCAACAACGTCTACAAGAAGAAGGTTGTGTAGTAGACATCACCTATCAGATTGAAGAGCATATGTTGGTGTCACAAGTTGACTTAAAACAATAGGTGAATCAAGTGTAGACTGAGTTGGCAGTTCCTTACCTACCCTCATCTTAGAGGCATGATGTTGGTCTTACATTTTATTAGATTTTTCATAGTGAATATAAATTGTAGCAGATATTTAACTTCCAAGTGAACTTAATAAATATGACTATGCCCCCCCTGCAACGGTGCTAGAAAATAGGCTTGATGACCCACAAGTATAGGGGATCGCAACAGCCTTCGAGGGTAGTATTTCACCCAAATTTATTATTTTGGTACAAGGGGATCCATAGAATATTTATATATAAGAAGGAAATATGCCCTAGAGGCAATAATAAATTTTTTATTTATATTTCCTTATATCATGATAAATATTAATTATTCATGCTAGAATTGTATTAACCGGAAACTTAGTACATGTATGAATACATAGACTAAACAAAGTGTCCCTAGTATGCCTCTACTTGACTAGCTCGTTAATCAAAGATGGTTTTGTTTCCTGACCATAGGCATGTGTTGTCATTTGATGAACGGGATCACATGATTAGAGAATGATGTGATGGACAAGACCCATCCGTTAGCTTAGCATTATGATTGTTACAGCTTTATTTCTACTGCTTTCTTCATGACTTATACATGTTCCTCTGACTATGAGATTATGCAACTCCCAAATACTGGAGGTACACCTTCTATGCTATCAAACGTCACAACGTAACTGGGTGATTATAAAGATGCTCTACAGGTGTCTCCGAAGGTGTTTGTTGAGTTGGCACAGATCAAGATTAGGATTTGTCACTCCGTGTATCGGAGAGGTATCTCTGGGCGCTCTCGATAATGCTCATCACTATAAGCCTTGGAAGCAATATGACTAATGAGTTAGTTACGAGATGAAGCATTACGGAACGAGTAATGAGACTTGCCGGTAATGAGATTGAACTAGGTATGATGATACTGACGATAGAATCTCGGACAAATAACATACCGGTGACAAAGGGAACAACATATGTTGTTGTGCGGTTTGACCGATAAATATCTTCGTAGAATATGTAGGAGCCAATATGAGCATCCAGCTTCCGCTATTGGCTATTGATCGGAGATGTGTCTCGATAATGTCTACATAGTTCTCCAACCCGTAGGGTCCGCACGCTTAACGTTCGATGATGATTTGTATTATGAGTTATGTGATTTGATGACCGAAGTTCGTTCGGAGTCCTCTATGAGATCACCGACATGACGAGGATTCTCAAAATGGTCGATAGGTAAAGATTGATAAATTGGAAGGTTATATTCAGACACCGGAATGGTTCTGGAGTGATTCGGGTATTTTTCGGAGTACCCGGAGGCTACCGGAACCCCTCCCCCCCGGGGAAGTAGTGGGCTTTCATGGGCCTTACTGTAAAGGAGAGGAGGGCTGAAGGGTGGCCGCACCCCCTCCCATGGCAAGTCCGAATTGGACTAGGGAGGGGGAGGCGCCCCCCTCTTTCCTTCTCCCTCTCTTCCTCCTTCCCTCTCTCCCCTCTTGGAGAAGGAAGGGGCGTCCAACTAGGATCGGTAATCCTAGTTGGACTCCTCCTATGGCGCGCCCCTCCTGGCTGCCGGCCTCCTCCTCTCCCTCCTTTATATACGTGGCCACAGGGCACCCCAAAGAACAACAGACAATCTCTTAGCCATGTGAGGTGCCCCCGTCCACAGTTTAACACCTCGGTCATATCGTCGTAGTGCTTAAGAGAAGCTTTTTGCCGGTAACTTCATCATCATCGTCGCCACGCCATCATGCTGACAAAACTCTCCCTCGTCCTCAACTGGATCAAGAGCACGAGGGACGTCATCGTGCTGAACGTGTGCTGAACACGGAGGTGCCGTACGTTCGGTACTTGGATCCGTTGGATCGTGAAGATGGTACAACTACATCAACCGCGTTACTAAATGCTTCCGCTTTTGGTGTACGAGGGTACGTGGACACACTCTCCCGTCTTGTTGCTATGCATCTCCTAGATAGATCTTGCGTGATCGTAGGAAAGTTTTTGAATTACTATGTTCCCCAACAGGGGCATCCGAGCCAGGTTTATGCGTAGATGATATGCACGAGTAGAACAGAAAGAGTTGTGGGCGTTAATAGTCATACTGCTTACCACCAACGTCTTACTTTGATTCGGCGCTATTGTTGGATAAAGCGGCCAGGATAGACATTACATGACCGTCTTCATGAGACTGGTTCTACCGACGTGTTTTGCACATAGGTGGCTGGCGGGTGTCTGTTTCTCCAACTTTAGTTGAATCGGGTTTGACTACGACTGGTCCTTGTTGAAGGTTAAAACATCACACTTGACAAAAAAATGTTGTGGTTTTGATGCGTAGGTAAGAACGGTTCTTGGTAGAAGCCCGTAGCATCCACGTAAAACTTTTAACAACAAAGTAGAGGACGTCTAACTTGTTTTTGTAGGGCTTGTTGTGATGTGATATGGTACGGTCAAGACATGATGTGATATAAATTATTGTATGAGATGATACTATTTTGTAACAGAGTTATCGACAACTGGTAGGAGCCTTATAGTTGTCACCTTAGTGTATGAAATGAAATCGCCATGTAATTACTTTACTTTATCACTAAGAGGTAGCAATAGTCGTAGTAGCAATAGTTGGCGATACGACAACGATACTACGCTAGAGATCAAGGTGTTAAGCCGGTGATGATGGAGATCATGCATGACAGTGCTTCGATGATGGAGATCAAAGGCACAAGATGATGATGGCCATATCATGTCACATATTTTGATTGCATGTGATGTCTATCTTTTATGCAACTTATTTTGCTTAGTACGGCGGTACCATTATAAGATGATCCCTCACTAAATTACGAGGTATAAGTGTTCTCCTTGAGTATGCACCGTTGCTACAGTTCGTCATGCCGAGACACCATGTGATAATCAGGTGTGATAAGCTCTACATTCACATACAACAAGTGCAAGCCAACTTTGCACATGCAGAATACTCGGGTTAAACTTGACGAGCCTAGCATATGCAGATATGGCCTCGGAACACTGAGACCGAAAGGTCGAACGTGAATCATATAGTAGATATGATCAACATAGAGATGTTCGCCATTGAAAACTACTCCATCTCACATGATGATCGGACATGGTTTAGTTGATATGGATCACGTGATCATTTAGATGACTAGAGGGATGTCTATCTAAGTGGGAGTTCTTTAGTAATATGATTAATTGAACTTTCAATTATCATGAACTTAGTCCTGATAGTTTTCTTGCATATCCATGTTGTTGTAGATCAATTGCCCGTGCTACCGTTCCCTTGAATTTTAATGCGTTCCTTGAGAAGGCTAACTTGAAAGATGATGGTAGCAATTACATGGAGTGGGTCCGTAACTTGAGGATTATCCTCATTGCTCCATAGAAGAATTACGTCCTGGAAGCACCGCTAGGTGTACCACCTCCGCCAGCAACTGCAGACATTGTGAATGCCTGGCAGACGCGTGTTGATGACTACTCAATAGTTCAGTGTGCCATGCTTTACGGCTTAGAATCGGGACTTCAAAGACGTTTTGAACGTCATGGAGCATATGAGATGTTCCAAGAGTTTAAGTTAACATTTCATGCAAATGCCCGAGTTGAGAGATATGAAGTATCCAACAAGTTCTATAGCTGCAAAATGGAGGAGAATATTTCTGTCAGTGAACACATACTCAGAATGTCTGGGTACCATAACTACTTGGCTCAGCTGGGAGTTAATCTTCCCGATAGTGCCATTGACAGAGTTCTTCAATCACTACCACCAAGCTATAAAGGCTTCGTGATGAACTATAATATGCAAGGGATGACGAAAATGATTCCCGAGCTCTTCGCAATGCTAAAGGCTGCGAAGGTATAAACCAAGAAGGAGCATCAAGTGTTGATGGTCAACATGACCACCAGTTTCAAGAAAAAGGGGAAAGGGAAGAAGGGGAACTTCAAGAAGAATAGCAAGCAAGTTGCTACTCCCGGGAAGAAGCCCAAGTCTGGACCTAAGCCTGAAACTGGGTGCTTCTACTACAAAGGGACTAGTCACTCGAAGCGGAACTGCCCCAAGTATTTGGCGGATAAGAAGGATGGCAAAGTGAAAGGTATATTTGATATACATGTTAGTGATATGTACCTTACTAATGTTCGTAGTAGTTCCTGTGTATTTGATATTGGTTATGTTGCTCATATTTGCAACTCGAAACAGGGGCTACGGATTAAACAAAGATTGGCTAAGGACGAGGTCACGATGCACGTCGGAAATGGTTCCAAGGTCGATGTGATCGCTGTCGGAACGCTACCTCTACATCTACCTTCAGGATTAGTTTTAGACCTTAGTAATTGTTATTTGGTGCCAGCGTTAAGCATGAACATTATATCTGGATCTTGTTTGATGCAAGACGGTTATTCATTTAAATCAGATAATAATGGTTGTTCTACTTATATGAGTAATATATTTTATGGTCATGCACCCTTGTTGAGTGGTCTTTTGTTGAATCTCGATTGTGGTGATACACATGGTCATAATATTGAAGCCAAAAGATGCAAAGTTGATAATGATAGTGCAACATATTTGTGGCACTACCATTTAGGTCATATTGGTGTAAAGCGCATGAAGAAACTCCATGCTGATGGGCTTTTGAAATCACTTGATTATGAATCACTTGGTGCTACCGAAACATGCCTCATGGGCAAGATGAATAAACTTCGTTCTCCGGAACAACGAAACGAGCTACTGACTTATTGGAAATAATACATACCGATGTATGCGGTCCAATGAGTGTTGAGGCTTGTGGTGGGTATTGTTATTTTCTGACCTTCACAGATGATTTGAGTAGATATGGGTATATCTAATTAATGAACATAAGTCTGTAATGTTTGAAAAGTTCGAAGAGCTTCAGAGTGAAGCGAAAAATCATCGTAACAAGAAAATAAAGTTTCTACGATCTGTTTGTGGAGCCGAATATTTGAGCTACGAGTTTGGTCTTCATTTGAAACAATGTGGAATAGTTTCGCAACTCACGCCATCTGGAACACCACAACGTAATGGTGTGTCCGAATGTCGTAACCATACTTTATTGGATATGGTGTGATCTATGATGTCTCTTACTGATTTACCGCTATCATTTTGGGGTTATGCTTTAGATACAGCTGCATTCACATTAAATAGGGCACCATCGAAATCCGTTCAGACGACACCATATGAACCGTGGTTTGGCAAGAAACCCAAGTTGTCGTTTCTTAAATTTTGGGACTGCGATGCTTATGTGAAAAAGCTTCAACCTGATAAGCTCGAACCCAAAATCAGAGAAGTGCATCTTCATAGGATACCCAAAGGAAACTGTTGGGTACACCTTCTATCACAGATCCGAAGGCAAGATATTCGTTGCTAAGAATGGATCCTTTCTGGAGAAGGAGTTTCTCTTGAAAGAAATGAGTGGGAGGAAAGTAGAACTTGATGAGGTATTTGTACCTGCTCCCGAATTGGAAAGTAGTTCATCACAGAAATTAGTTCCAGTGATTACTAGACCAATTAGTGAGGATCTAATGATGATGATCATGAAACTTCAGATCAAATTACTACCGAACCTTGTAGGTCAACCAGAGTACGGTCCACACCAGAGTGGTATGGTAATCCTATTCTGGAAGTCATGTTACTAGACCATGATGAACCTACTAACTATGAGGAAGCGATGATGAGCCCAGTTTCCGCGAAGTGGCTTGAGTTCATGAAATCTGAGATGGGATTCATGTATGAGAACAAAGAATGGACTCTGGTGGACTTGCCCGGTGATCGGCAAGCCATAGAAAATGAATGGATCTTCAAGAAGAAGACTGATGGTGACGGTAATGTTACTGTCAACAAAGCTCGACTTGTTGCAAAAGTTTATCGACAAGTTCAACGAGTTGACTACGATGAGACCTTCTCACCCGTAGCGATACTTAAGTTTGTCCAAATGATGTTAGCAATTTCCACATTTTATGATTATGGAATTTGGCAAATGGATGTCAAAACTGCATTCCTGAACGCCGGTGGGAGAAACCCTTGGGTTTGTAACTCTATCAAACGGCTATGAGGAACTGAACACTCTTCCCAGTCCCCCGGCTTGGAGCGAGGAGAGCGAGCAGAAGAGCTATGACGACCGGCCATGTTGGAATGGTTTTTTCCGGAGCGCTCTGTTGGATGCTTGCTCGAGGAGGCAGAGTGAGGTTTAGATCTGAGAATTCCCGTCTCTTCAAATAGACGGTCAGCCTGAAGGATCGGGGGTGGCAAATGCCAAAAATTCCTCGGCTCCTTGCATTCGCTCGACACGTGGAGATGGTCATTATTGAGTCACTGAAGCCGATGAGTACAACATTGATGGGAAGCCGGACACTATTCGTCGTAACAGGTACTTTCACTACTAGGGAAAAGCCTAGCAGCAGCACGGGTTTTGGGCCTCTCAGTAGCGCGGGTGCCGGCGCTACTAATAAGGCGCTACAGCTAATGTATAGCAGTAGCGCCTGTGGTCCCACGCTACTGCTATACATGAATAGCTGTAGCGCGCTTTAGGAAAGGGCGCTACTGATATTATCTGCAGCGCTGTTTACAGGAAAGCGCTACTGGTAAGGCGGCGCTACTGCTAAATTCCCCCCCCCCCTCGCTACTACTAGTTTTATTAGTTTTTTTCCTGCATATTTGTTTTGTATTTGAATAGGCTTTATACAATAATCTTTAGCATATCATACACATACAAATGTAATCATAGCATATACATACAATTAGTCTCATCAAATCATGTCATCATCATAATCATCATCCAACACAAAGTGGTCTCTCGTCATCAATCTCAAAAATAGCGATACAAGTCTTGATTACTTGCAAATACATCGTCATCCATCTAAACAATGGTATACGCGAGAAGAGCTATCACTTTGAGTACATGAGTTTGTATCCCTCTCTCGCATTAGCGTGAACCTAAACTAACTACTGCCTGTCGCTCGGAAACCGGAAACCGGTACACCTGGGCCTGACACTCCGGCCACTTGTCGTATATATACTCCTGGCGTAGCACTTCTTCGCCATCTATGATCTATGCACCTACATCGTCACATGAGTCGATGATATGCAACATATATAGTTGAGCAACAGAAAGAGACAGACTTCGCAGAAATAGAAACAACATATCGCAAGCATAAATAACAAAGTTCATAGTACCCAAAATGCCCTAACTAGAGTGATTTTTGCTAGTCGAGGAGGAGGAAGGTTTATTTACATCACAAATAAAGTTTCACCATGCATAACTCAAAGTTTTGTCATACAGAAAGTATGGACTAAACGGACGCATTGTCATATATCGACAATCACTCCAACATGTCGTGCCATCCATCAATGTCAGGGAGATAGTCCCCGAGCCTAGTGAAGGCTTCAGGTCGAGACGCTGAGCGGCTACCCATGTTCGGACATCTTCCCGCGACATTTGTCCTTCTTCGTAGAACATCTCTGTTTTTCCGACGACCTCCTTCATGATGATTTGGGCAAGTTCGCGCTGGATGTTATAGAACTCAGCTTGAAGTCGATGATCCTCGATATCTCCTATGTCCTTTGCCCATTGCTGAATATGGGCATCGCGAGATCTAGGTGACATGTGAAGGTTCTGGTGATCTCGTCTGTACTCCAGCATGTGGTGTAGGACACAGAATCCATCATTAAGAGAATCGTTCGGTTACTGGATGCAGCAGAAGTCGGTCTTATGGCTGAAGGCGGCCCTGCCGCCCCTTCTCTTCTTGTCCCTAACCTCTCCACCCCTTGCTTGGTAGTAAAACATAGCAATGTCGAGAACATCTTTGATGTGGGTGTAATCCTTTTTGTGAATGTTCTTCGACGAGTCCAAGTAAAGAGCGTGGGAGAATCGGGGGTGGAGGATGATGAGGACGGCGCGCCCGCCGCTGCGCAAAATAAGTACACCTCAAATTAATTAGCCTCCACCGTGCAAATGAATTATTGAAATCAAAGGAAGGATAGCAGCGCGGATGACTTACACGGGATGATAAGGCACGAGAATCGCCTCCTTGTCCTTATTGGCGAGCATGAAACTGATGATGTAATCCCTCGCATATTCACGCTGCTCTGCACAGACTCCCAAGAAGCCCTCGTGCATGTAGTACGGGTCAGCAACACAGATATGACATATCTGCTCAACCCCAATGGCGTAGTTCATGTGCAAGGCATAAAGGCGGACAAACGTAAAATCCAGCTTCTTCACGTGAAACATGTCGAATATGTAATCGAATCGGAGGAAGAACTTATCCGCGGGGAAGCTGTCGACGTATGACAATTTCCGCGGAACGTTAACCACGTAGAGTGGGTATCCTGGATCTTTCGAGGCGATGAGGCCTTTCTCTACCCGCAGCACATCGTCATGAAGTCTCCTTATATCGCCGAATCTAGCCCGTAGCGCTGTTGCAGGTAGGAATGGTTGACCGGGGATATGCCATTTATCCGCATCGGGGATATCTATACGGTCCTGAAGCCGAGGCTGCTGAGGCGATTGGATCATAGAATCAGCTTTTTTGCCTTTCCTCGCTCTCTTCCTAGACTTCTTTATTACCGGAAGGTCGTCAATAATACATTGAGACGGTAATTCAGGCACCGACTCATGACGCTCAAACCCTGAGGAGGCGCCAGTATAGACATATTATTCAGCGCCATCGTCATCGTCATCCTCATCCATGGCGACATCATCAGCGACTAACGGAGCATCCTCCTTACCCCGTGCGCTATCACCCAACCCGACACCCGACGCTAATTGGGTAGGTGGGGTGTTGATGTTCATACCTTGCTGAGGCTGCGTGCTCGTGGGTGTGCTCCCGGCCGCCTCCACACGAAGCAGACTCTTTGGCCACAATAGGACCCACCCATTGCAACAATCACCAAGCCGCCGTGGGGTCTCGTCGTCATCCCCCACTAGTATTAGAGGAGGCAAATTCTCGTGGCCCGGTTTGACACTGGCCACGGAAACCTTGAAGACGTTCAGGGGGATCGGCCGGCTATGGAATAGTGGTTCCTTCGGCTCCAATATCGTCGCCTTCCCCACGTCCACCTTTTGTTCACCGATGGTGTACAATATGGTGCACGGGGTTTCTCGGATGCCTTTGGCTCAAAATTGTCGTCGTCCACCTCCGTGACCACCAGTCTAGTAGTCCTGAGTTTGTTAGGAACCCGTTGCCTCTTTGCATCGGTTCTACACTGGCTCCGGTCCCCGAGGCAGCACCGGTCTCAGCGCCGGTCTCGATGCAGGTCTGAATCTCAGCTCCGGTCTCAGTCTCAGCACCTGTCTGCGTGTCGGTCTCAGTCCCCGATGCCACCAGTGGGCCCAGCAACAACATCTGTTGATCGTTGCTAAGGCTAAAAAATTCGTCTGCCGCCCGGTAGACGTTGTCGCAATCACCAGAACCCTGTCCTTCATCGTTGCTAGCCATGTTTCCTATGATTAAATCTAGTCAATTAATTCTAGACCTAATAAAATGAATAATGACATAAAAAAGTACTATTGTTTTGCAGGAATGTTGACTCCTTCCTGGTGTGGCAAATCCCGGGCACTCGATATTTCATAGTTTGTAGCACAAGTCATGACGAAATTCACGGGAAATTTCGGCATGACCTTTGCTAAAAAGTGGACAAATCGAGAACCTGAAATTTGCCGGAACAGAAATGAATCAACATTCCGGCAAAACATAGGCCACTCAGCATCATTCCCTGGAAACAACAAAGCCACTTGGGCACAATTGAACAACTTCAATGAAAAGATATAACATGACCACTTCAATGAAAAATAAAATTTGCCTAAATTCTTTTCCTTGAAAAATAGTGGTCTTTTCAAAAATCAAAAACCTTTCAAAATGACCTTACTAAACACTTCTTTGCCTAGGAAAGAAGCCAAATTATGTTGATCTAGCTATTCCTCTCTCTCACACAAACACACATTATTATCTCTAACCCTTCTCCGCCTAGGACAGAACCCAATTAAATTGCAAAGGAACTCCATTTCTCTAACCCTTCTGACCTAATGCTCTAAAATAAAATTTTCCTCTAACCTAGCCAACCTACTTAACCTATCTTGTTAATCCAACGAACCTAATTAACCTACCTATTTAACCTAGTTAGTTAATCTAGTTTACCTAGATAAGTAACCCTAATTAAACTAGTTAACACAGCTAGTTCTCTGTCAAAGCCCAAAATAAATTTTTGCACTAATTAACCTAGATAATTAACCTAATTAAACTAGTTAACCTGACTAGTTCTCTGTCAAAGCCCTAACTAAATTTTTGCACTAACCTAGATAATTAACCTAATTAAACTAGTTAACCTAACTACTTCTAGGTCAAAGACCTAACTAAATTTTTGCCCTAACCTAGATAATTAACCTAATTAAACTAGCTAACCTATGCATGAGAGAGAGAGGAGGGGTGGGGGCTTACAGAGGATGGCTCCGGTGGTGGCGACGGAGGCAGTGGTGGCGAGGGAGGCATGGGCGTCTCTGGTGACGGCGAGGGAGGCAGGGGCGTCTCTGGTGACGGCGAGGGAGGCAGGGGCGTCTCCGGTGACGGCGAGGGAGGCAGTTGTGGCGAGGAAGGATCCGGTGGCGTCGACGGCTGCTCCGGTGGCGTTGACGAGGCCGCGCGGATCCGTGGCATTGGGGGCGGCTCCGGTGGCGTCGACGGCGCACGGCTCTGGTGGCGTCGACGTCGGAAGGAGACGGCGTCGAAGTGGGGCGAGGCGAATCGGGGAGACGGCGGCGCGCGGGGTGGGTTGAGGGATTTGGGGGAGAAGTGGTGGCCGGGGGGAAACGGTTTTTTGGTTAAGTCAAACTTAGTGGTAGCGCGTTTGGTAAAACGCGCTATAGCTAAGATAGCTATAGAGGTTTTTACAAAATGCGCTGCTGCTATAGCTATGTAATTTTCTTCCATTTTTTAATTTCCTTTTCTGTTTCTATAGCGGGGGTCTAGGACACGCGTTGCAGCTACCTTAGCTATAGCGCCTCTTACAAACACACGCTGCTGCTATGCCTTCCTCCGTTTTTTCGCTTTTTCATTTATTTTGCTTTACATTTTATTTTTTCCTTTATCCTTTTTCTATTTCTTTCATTTTCATTTACTTTTCTATTTGTTTTTCATCTTATTTTATTTCAGTTAGTAGTAGCGCTCTTCCTTGGAAACACGCTGCTACTTATTCCCTAGCGGTAGCGCGTTTCCTCTAAGCCCGCTACTGCTATGCATAGCCTATCATTTTAGCAATGGGAATATTAGTAGTAGCGCTTTTGCCACTACACGCGCTACTGCTAAGGTTGTATCTGTAGCGCGGTTTTAATTCAATCGCTACTGCTATCTAGCACTAGCGCCCTTTTTTGACCCGCGCTGTTGCTAAATTTCTGCGTATAAGGTTTTCCCTAGTAGTGTTTGGAGTATTTGGAGATGGAACCCGCCTTGCAATGCTGAAGACAAGACTGCGCGCCGGACTCATCGTCATTGAAGCTTGGTTCAGGGGCTACTGAGGGAGTCCTGGATTAGGGGGTATCCGGACAGCTGGACTATATACATCGTCCAGACTATTGGAGCGTGAAGATACAAGACTCAAGACTCCGTCCCGTGTCCGGATGGGACTCTCCTTGGAAGACAAGCTTGGCGATCCGGATATTGTATTTCCTTCCTTGTAATCGACTCCATGTAAACCCTAGCCCTCTCCGGTGTCTATATAAATAGGAGAGGTTGGTCCTTAGAAGGCCAATCACAACTACAATCATAATCATCATAGGCTAGCTTCTAGGGTTTAGCCTCTATGATCTCATGGTAGATCTACTCTTGTACTACTCATATCGTCAATATTAATTAAGCAGGAAGTAGGGTTTTACCTCCATCAAGAGGGCCCGAACCAGGGAAAACATTGTGTCCCTTGCTTCCTGTTACCATCAGCCTAAGACGCACAGATCGGGACCCCCTACCTGAGATCCTCCGGTTTTGACACCGACATTGAGATCTTTAATAGCCCAATATGCTTTATGTTCAAGTTCAAGAGGTAAGTGACAAGATTTTCCATAAACCATCTTATACGGAGACATACCCATAGGATTTTTGTATATAGTTCTATAGGCCCATAATGCATCATCAAGATTTTTGGACCAATTCTTTCTTGATCTATTCACAGTCTTTTGCAAAATTAATTTGAGCTCTCTATTGCTCAACTCTACTTGACCACTAGACTGCGGGTGATAAGGAGATGCCATTCTATGATTAACATCATACTTAGCAAGCATCTTACGGAAAGCACCATGAATAAAATGTGAACCACCATCAGTCATAAGATATCTAGGGACTCCAAACCTCGGAAAAATAACTTCTTTAAGCATCATAATAGAGGTGTTAGGATCAGCACTACTAGTTGGAATATCTTCTAGCCACTTAGTAACGTAATCAAGAACAACTATAATATGTGTATAACCATTAGAGGCAGGAAAAGGTCCCATATAATCAAAGCCCCAAACATCAAACGGTTCAATAACAAGAGAATAATTCATAGGCATTTCTTGACGTCTACTAATATTACCAATTCTTTGACATTCATCACAAGATAAGACAAACTTACGAGCATCTTTGAAGAGAGTAGGCCAATAAAAACCAGATTGCAATACCTTATGTGCAGTTCTATCTCCAGCGTGGTGTCCTCCATATGATTCAGAGTGACACTTGCGTAGGATCTATTCCTGTTCATGCTCAGGCACTTAACGTCTAATAACACCATCTACTCCTTATTTATAAAGGTGTGGGTCATCCCAGAAGAGATGTATTAAATCATAAAAGAACTTTTTCTTTTGCTGGTATGTGAAACTAGGTGGTATAAATTTAGCAACAATGTAATTAGCATAATCAGCATACCAAGGAGCAGTATGAGAAGCATTAACGACCGCTAATTGTTCATTAGGAAAGCTATCATCAATATGCAGTTGGTCATCAAGAACATTCTCTAACCTAGACAAGTTGTCTGCAACGGGAATCTCAGCTCCCTTTCTCTCAATAATATGCAAATCAAATTCTTGGAGCAAGAGAACCCATCTAATGAGTCTAGGCTTAGAATCTTTCTTTTCCATAAGATATTTAATAGCAGCATGATCAGTGTGAATAGTAACTTTCGAATAAACAATATAAGGTCTAAACTTATCACAAGCAAACACAATTGCTAAGAACTCTTTTTCAGTAGTAGCATAATTTCTCTAGGCAGTATCAAGAGTTTTACTAGCATACTCGATAACATTCAATTTCTTATCAACTCTTTGCCCTAGAACAACACCTACAACATAATCACTAGCATCACACATAATTTCAAAGGGTAAGTTCCAATCAGGTGGCTGAACAATAGGTGCAGTGACAAAGCTTTCTTAAGTATTTCAAATGCTTCTACACAATCATCATCGAAGACAAAAGGAATATCTTTTTGCAATAAATAGTCAGAGGCCTAGATATTTTAGAAATGTCCTTAATGAACCTCGTATAAAAACCGGCATGACCAAGGAAACTTCTTATACCTTTTATGTCCTTGGGACATGGCATCTTTTCAATAGCATCAACTTTAGCTTTCTCAACTTCAATACCTTTCTCAGAAATCTTATGCCCCAAGACAATGCCTTCATTAACCATAAATTGGCACTTTTCCCAATTCAAGACGAGACTAGTGTCTTAGCATCTCTGCAAAACTCGATCAAGGTTGCTCAAGCAATCATCAAAAGAGGATCCATAAACGGCAAAATCATCCATGAATACCTCACAAATCTTTTCACAAAAGTCAGAGAATATAGCCATCATTCATCTTTGAAAGGTAGCAGGTGCATTACATAAACCAAAAGGCATACATCTATAAGCAAAAGTACTGAAAGGGCAAGTGAAAGTAGTTTTTGATTGATCCTTCGCTGACACGGGTATTTGAGAGAAACCAGAGTAACGATCTAGAAAGCAGAAATGTGTCTTTTTGGATAGTAGCATTTGATCAATAAAAGCTAAAGGGTAATGATCTTTCTTAGTAGCTTTATTTAATTTATGTAAATCAATTACCATCCTATAACCTGTAATAATTCTTTGTGGGATCAATTCATCTCTATCATTAGGAACGACAGCAATACCTCCCTTTTTAGGAACACAATGGAGATGGCTTACCCAATCACTATCAGCAACCCGGATAAATTATACTTGGCTCAAGGAGCTTTAGTATCTCCTTCCTTACCACTTCTTTCATCTTAGGATTCAATCGTCATTGAGGATCTCTAACTGGTTTCGCATCATCCTCCAAATTAATTTTGTGTTGGCATAACGTGGGACTAATGCCCTTGAGATCATCTAGAGTATATCCGATAGCAGCACGGTGCTTCTTCAGAGTTTTCAATGATCTTTCTTCTTCTTGCTCTGAAAGGTTAGCACTAATAATAACAGGATATATTTTCTTTTCGTCCAGATAAGCATACTTAAGATTATCAGGTAATGGTTTGAGTTCAACCACGGGATCACCCTTGGGTGGAGAGGGATCCCCTAGAATTTCAACGGATAGGTTGTGTTTCAGAATAGGTTCCTGTTGAAGGAACACTTCATCTATTTCCCTTCTTTCCTTCATAAACATATCATTTTCATGGTCTAGCAAATATTGTTCTAACGGATTAGTACGAGGCACGACAATAGAAGCAAGACCAATAATCTCATCCTTACTAGGTGATTCTCTATCACGAGGTTGTCTACGAAACTTAGCAAAATTTGGACGTGGAATTAAAATACATCCGCGCTCAGCTGGCGGACTCCGTGAAGGAGAACAAAAGGCTTCGACGCGGCATTTATTGTAAGTGCCTAGACGAACTGTATTATAGTTCGGCGAGGAGGTATATTGAAATAATTTTGCTTGTAGGAATGTTAACGGGTCGCCCTAAGGAGGAGATGCCCTCATCTACAATCGATTTACTGCAAGACCTCTCACAACTACACGAGCGAGCTCGGCAGGTGATGCAGGGCGTTACTCAGGCCTTGTGGCCATCAAGCTTCCTGCCGAATGGCATGGGGGATCTTGTGGATATGCTTCAAGGAGCATGGCGGCGCTTCCGATTGTGGAAGATTCAGCCTGCCGTCAAGGTGCAAGAGAAGCCTAGGCTATGGTGAAGACGTGCTACACCAAGCTGGACCCGAACCATATGGCCGAAGTAGGACCAGCGGGGCCAGATGGGCAAGAAATTCCCGCGAGTCTGGTATATGACCAGGTAGCGTTAGCCGCCAAGTATTCTCAACAGGATTGTAAGCTAGATAGCCTGTTGGATGGTATAGAGAAGGAATATAGTCAGTCCAAGTGACTGTGTGATTCAATGGACATAAGTAGTCCCTAGCCGGATTAAAATCATTTGTCATGGCAGACCTTTTCGCTTCAGCCCCTGGATCCTACAGTACGGGGTGTGTCCGAATACCCGCTCAGTTATACAGAACCGGGGTATGCGTGGAAACCAGACGTAGGGGTCATAAGTGCTTGAACAGACAAGTACCCAACTAGTTATGTTATATCACATGGATAGTAAGAAACATCTTCCAGGGAGAATAATTCTGTTATGGGTTCCTTTCCCTGGGTATGCATGCGACGATGCACATGTCCGGACTGTGAACAAGGGCGCAGGATACAAAACTTCTAGGGATTCATGTTGTAATAAATGAATACATCTTTTGTTCACAGACCGAATATTCTCTTAAGGACGCTAGCTTTCGGCTTCACCCAGTCTGAGGTACACATCCGGCTGAACCGGCAGTAACAATCACAGAGGTGCTCCCCTTATGCCCTAGCCGAATTAACAGGAACGTAGGGCATAAACACAAGAGCCAGGCAACCCAGCTTGGCCACATCTTAAGTCATATCGATGCATATAATGGTGAAGAAAAGGCACATATGGAAAAAGAAACGCATATGTGATGGGCGAAAAGCCATTAGAGTAATTGTTTTTAGCTTCCATATAGGAAGCCCCCAGGTATTGCTTACACACATAGTGCGGCCGGAGTGATCCGAGAGTCCATATTGTATTAAATACTTTGTGTGAAGAGGAAAAAAGGTCGAGAAAGGAAAAGGGATGGAGCATAATTAAAAAGGAGGCGGTAAGGAGACGAACACTGAGTTCGGCGCTAGGCGTAGAATCTCCGGAGTCTGGCCGCGTTCCATGGGTTCGGCTCGAGTCTGTTATGGGGTGCATTCGTAAGAAGTACGCTCCTCCGGTGAGAACTTTGTCAATGACGAAAGGACCTTCCCACTTGGGTTTGAGCTTGTCCTTCTTCTTCTCCGGTACGCGTAGAATGAGCTCGCCAATATTATAAGTTTTGGCCCGCACTTCTCTGCTTTGGTATTGAGACGTCTCCAACGTATCTATAATTTTTGATTGCTCCATGCTACTTTGTCTACTGTTTTAGGCAATATTGGGCTTTATTATCCACCTTTATATTATTTTTGGGACTAACCTATTAACCGGAGGCCCGGCCCAGATTTGCTGTTTTATGCCTATTTCAGTGTTTCGAGGAAAAGGAATATCAGACGGAGTCAAAACGGAACGAAATCAACTGGAGAAGTTATTTTTGGAAGGAAACCCACCTGATGGACTTGGACCCCATGTCAGAAGATACGGGAGGTGCTCACGAGGGTGGGGGCGTGCCCTCCCCCCTGGGCGCGCCCCCTGCCTCGTGGGGCCCCCATAGCTCCACCGACGTTCTCCCTGGACCCATATATACCTACGTACACTAAAACTTCTAGAATAGAAGATAGATCGGGAGTTTCGCCGCCCCAAGCCTCTGTAGCCACCAAAAACCAATCGGGACCCTGTTCCGGCACCCTGCCGGAGGGGGATCCCATCACCGGAGGCCATCTTCATCATCTCGGCGCTATCCATGACGAGGAGGGAGTAGTTCACCCTCGGGGCTGAGGGTATGTACCAGTAGCTATGTGTTTGATCTCTCTCTCTCGTGTTCTCTCTCGTGTTCCATCTATGGCACGATCTTGATGTATCCCAAGCTTTGCTATTGTAGTTGGATCTTATGATGTTTCTCCCCCTCTACTCTCTTGTGATGAATTCAGTTTCCCCTTTTGAAGTTATCTTATCGGATTGAGTCTTTTATGAACACTTGATGTATGTCTTGCGTGGGATAACCGTGGTGACAATGGGTTCTTCTATTGATCCACTTGATGTATGTTTTGGTGATCAACTTGCGGGTTTCGTGACACTTGGGAACCTATGCATAGGGGTTGGCACACGTTCTTGACTCTTCGGTAGTAGCTTTGGGGCACTCTTTGAAGTACTTTTATGTTGGTTGGATGAATCTGAGATTGTGTGATGCATATCGTATAATCATGCCCACGGATACTTGAGGTGACAATGGAGTATCTAGGTGACATTAGGGTTTTGGTTGATTTGTATCTTAAGTTGTTATTCTAGTACGAACTCTTTTATAGATCGATCCGAAAGAATAGCTTTGTGGTGGTTTCGTACCCGACCATAATCTCTACGTTTGTTCTCCGCTATTAGTGGCTTTGGAGTGACTCTTTGTCGCATGTTGAGGGCTTGTCATATGTTCTATCTATGTTATTATTGTTGATAGAACTTACACTACTGAAAGTATGAACCCTAGGCCTTGTTTCCTACCATTGCAATACCATTTACGCTCACTTTTACCGCTCGTTACCTTGCTGTTTTTATTATTTCAGATTACAAAAACCTATATCTACTATCTATTTTGCACTTGTATCTTCATCTCTTCGCCGAACTAGTGCACCTATACAATTTACCATTGTATTGGGTGTGTTGGGTACACAAGAGACTTTTTGTTATTTGGTTGCAGGGTTGTTTGAGAGAGACCATCTTCATCCTACGCCTCCTACTGATTGATAAACCTTAGGTCATCCACTTGAGGGAAATTTGCTACTGTCCTACAAACCTGTGCACTTGCAGGCCCAACAACGTCTACAAGAAGAAGGTTGTGTAGTAGACATCAAGCTCTTTTCTAGCGCCGTTTCCAGGGAGGTTAGCGCTTGAAGGTATATCTTTAGATCTTGCAATCAAATCTTTTTGTTTCTTGTTTTAGCACTAGTTTATTTTATAAAAGAAAACTACAAAAAAATGGAGTTGAGTTTGTCTCATACGCTTCACCTTTTTAATATCTTTCGTGAGTATGATGGAAAGGATAATTGTGCTCAAGTGCTAGAAGAACAAACCTATAGAATGTTTGGCACTAAATCTTTGAATGATGAGCATGATTGCAATGTTGTTAGTATGAATTCCTTGAATATCCATGATGCTAATGATATGCAAAGCCACAAGCTTGGGGAAGCTATGTTTGATGAAGATGATATTTTTTGTCCCCCAAGCTTTGATGAGCAAATTTGCTATGATGAAAGCATGCCTCCTATCTATGATGATTATTGTGATGATACGTATGCTATAAAGAAGAAGTTTGCTTATGTGGAGAGTAGAAAATTTTCTATGCTTGTACATCATGAAAAGAATGCTTTAGGTGCTGGTTATATTGTTGAATTCATTCATGATGCTACAGAATATTATTATGAGAGAGGAACATATGCTCGTAGGAATTGCAATAATGTCAAGTTTCCTCTCTATGTGCTTAAAATTTTGAAGCTATGCTTGTGTTACCTTCCTATGCTAGTTGATCATTGTTCCCATAATTTATTTGCTCACAAAATCCCTATGCATAGGAAGTGGGTTAGACTTAAATGTGCTAGTCATGTGCTTCATGATGCTCCCGTTATGTTTCAGTTCTTATCTTTTATGTGAGCATCATTGTCATCATCATGCCTAGCTAAAAGGCATTAAAAAAGCGCTTGTTGGGAGACAACTCAATATTTACCCTTACTGTTTTTTTGTGTCCACATGATTATGCTTCTGTAGTAATCATGTTTTATAGCTTTTGTTTCAATAAAGTGCCAAGTAGAACCTTTGGGAAGACTTGGGTGAAGTTTATGTGATCTTGCTGTGAAAAACAGAAACTTTAGCGCTCACGAGATTAGCTGACATGTTTTACTGGAGAGTGCTTTTAGGTTGATTCTTTTTGCAGATGATTAATAGACAAATTTCTTAGATCCAGCAATTTATTTCATAATTTTTGGGGTTCCCGAAGTATATGTTTGATACAGATTACTACAGACTGTTCTGTTTTTGACAATTTTGACGTTTTTGGATACATGAAAGACGCCATAGTCTCTGGCGTCTGCTAGCCTACATGGAGTACATGCACATGCGTGCATACGTAATATTTTGTTTCCAGAGGTTGGCCGGGGTGCAGATGGACCTGTCGGACGACTCCTACGATGGATCAAACTCCGACGACAATGACGATGACCCTCCGACGGCCAACGCCTACACGAAGGCCAAAGCAATACCACCGACCCCAAGGCGAAGTAGGCGGCAAGGAAATGGTGATTTCCTGCGCCCTTCCCCGATTAATTAAGTTTTTTATCGTATGTTTACACACTGTTTGATTGAAATGGCATATTTTGGTTGTCCAATAATAGGTTTTTGCGTGAATTATGCCTGAGTTAAGTACATTCGACTCGATTTTGTAGAGTCCACGGTGGTCGGACTTGATCCTCTCAAAATCTATTCCGTCCGCACAAATGGCGCTTGAATCCGTCGTGCGTGGTTTGACTGGTCACTATCCGTCGACGCACCTGGCCACGTCCGCAGACTTTGAGGGCTGAAATAGCTACTCGCGGTTGTAGATGCTCTAACCTGCAGTGATGATGATATAAGTTATTTTTTTATCTTTACCAAAAACAATTATTGGACAAAATAGATAAGAACGAAAACATGAGTCATCACAGATTATTTTTTATATCTTTTAGATCAATCATGTGCTTGTTGTCTATTTTTGGTTCAAGTAAATAAAAAGGATAATTATCTACAACTAAATAGGAAATTTTAGAAAAAGAAAAATATATCTATGTGTGATTTATCTTACAACTATTACATTGCTTCTTTACTGGTTAATATACTTTATATTTGTGATTCAACAATGATGTTTTGCACTTGGTCTTGAATTAGTATCATATTAGAAAATGTGTCCGTGCGTTGCACCAGGAGAAACGAATCATTGTGTGATCCTAACACAATAAGTATGCGTGATAGCTCATTTTGTAAATGTAGCTAGCTGAAAATTATTTAGTGGTCAATTCCTCAAAACAGATATAGCAGGTTAGTTCTTGATTCCTTTGTATAATAATGCTCACCCTTTGTGATGCTTGGAATGGATGGTAAATATTAGAAACTCACCTTATCTCTTCTCCATAACATCTTCCCCACAATGATTGTGCTTCACTATACGTAGCAAACTTTAGTTTTTGTTGTGAAGAGATGCAATTTTAGTTGTCATAAACCAGGGTTGGCGGGGTCGAGGAACTCAGTCGTGAAGCCCTATTCGTGTCAATGGACGGGCCACTAAGATTCTATGTTTTGTTCAATGTTGAGGAAATGGTTAACTGGTAGCTAGGCCCGTTGGTTGGTGAGTAGGTAATTAATAGGCTAATTGCAAGTTAATCAACCAGTTAATCAATTAATTGGCCGATTGTTGGGTTTATTGGCTACTCGATGACCCTACGAGTAATGATTAATTGGCCAGTTAACGGGTTAATCGGCAGATTTCTTAAATAGGAATTTTGTTCACACATGCTTGTTAATTATCAAATGTATTAATATCATTATTTTATATATTAAAACAAACTGAAATTATAATCCACCAATTATTGAAACATGCAGCATTTGGTTTCATTTTTGATGAAAAATACTATCATAGGAAAAAAAAAGACATTGGATGCACAGTGATTATGATGGAGATTATTGTGCATATGGTCAATACCTTGTGAAAATATATAAATAAATCTTTGATGAAGATACATGTGACTGTGTAGTGAAATCGGCAAAAGGAAAAATAAATAGCATCGAAGGTGTCCTAAATCACATGGCACAAGGCACCGCTACCTCCCGTGGCCTACTCATCCTCGGACGAGTCTGCTACCTGTCCGTTGCTGGTGGACTTGAGGTCCACGATGGAAATGGTGGCGCCAGCACTGCCTTCGTCCCACCAAGCCGGCTAATGGTTCGTCGGTGGGTTAGGAGGCGCAGTTGGTGTTGCTCTCCTCCACGATCACCTGCAGCTGCGCCTCCACGGCGGCCGCTTCCTGGTGAGCACGGCGGCCCTTATATAGCGGATTTCGGTGAAGCGAGGCGTCCGGGTGCGTCAATGTGCGGTGCTGGAGTAGGTTTCTCGGCCGACGAGCATGCTTAATGGAGGCATATAAACAGACAAATGACAATTATCGGGCGTGGTAGATATCCATCCCGTCCCGTCCAGTCACGCGTCTCCAGCATTAATCAGGTGCGAACCCCGGAGACCCAATGCGGGCGGTGCCCTCGGCCGACAACTCTTCAATGGTGGATGCAGTGAGAGGTAGCGTCCGCCCTGTGCCGTCTTCAATATTGTCCAGCGCCCTCTACAGCAGCATGAATGCGGGCAGCTGGCGCCAGGAGAGAATGCGCGTGGGCAAGGGGGGGGGGAGATTTGGTGGGTTGGGGCGGTCAGAAGAAGGTGTAAGACCGGTCCGGACTCCTGTAAAGCCCCCCCCTCCCCCCCCCCCCCCCCCCCCCCCCCCCCCGCGCCACGTTTGTCTCCTGTTTACGGGAGAAATCGTGTCCGGACCGACAAATGACCGGTTGGATGGCTTCTGTGGTCTGGAGAGCATGGTCCGAACGGTTGCGGGAGGTTTGCGGGTCCATCTCTGAGATGACCTTATATACTGGACTTGACGAAATTGTGAAGTGTACCTTTTTTGCACCACCGATCATTCGTGGGCTGAAAAACTTTTCTCTCGTTTAACGAAGATGGAGAAACTAATCTCTATGAGAAATTTATTCATTGATACACGAGTACCCAAGACACCTGTTGTCTGGTCACCAACAAAGTGTCGGCTTTACCAAAACAAATTGGTACAAAAATTCTCCATGCATACATGTACCAAACATTTTTTTCATGCTGCATATGAAATCATTAAAAGAACATATTTGATTGTGAGTTGACTTGAATGCTACTAACTCAAGCCAAGTGCTAAGCATCCTTGTTGAACTAGTTAAGATGAAACACAACATTTATAGAACAAAATCACACATAGAAAATTACCATATTATAGTTTTCATATTTAGTACGTACTAAATAATTATCCTTTATTTATTTGCATTGAAAATATACATGCATACATCTAGAAACATCGATTAATTTTGTAGGCCTCTTCTATGATATATAAGGAAACTATAATGGACAGAACTGTCAATGGATATTTAAGTGTCACACCTTAGTCTATAAAGACTTATGTTTTATTTTATCTATTTTCTTTCATCAAGAGTAATTTGGGAAAGAAAAAAATAAGGTGTCCCAAAATGAACCAGCTACGTCTAATTCCCTGTAATAAATGCTTCAGATTTATTGAAGTTATATTTGCATGCATATCGTTAAAAATAATAATAAAATATTATTTTAATATTTAACTGTATTATTATGTAGGCGCTAAACATGGTACAAAAATATATTGGTTAAAATCGTCCAAACTCTACAAAAGATTAAATATGGAAAATTTAAATTGTAATTATTAAGAAATAAAAGAGTTTAGTCTAAATGAGTAATCTCTACTCCTAATGTTTTAGTTGGTTGAATAGTCTGCAGGGTTTATTTTTGTCCCACCACTTTCAACCGTGTTTTTTTCGCTGGTTTTTTTTCCGTCACCTCCCCCGCCCCACCCCGCAAAAAAAAACCAGCATGTCGATCCTATCCCCGATCTCCTTCCTCTCGATAGTTCTTTTGTTGCCGCCGCCGCCATCCGAGGAGAGACCCAATCGCCGCCGCCGAGGGGAGGGGACGAAACCGCCGAGGGGAGATGCCGCCGACGCCGAGGGGAGACGCCGCCGCCTCCGTCTGAGGGGAGAAGCAGGAGAGAAGCGGCCGTCCAAGGGGAGAAACTTTTTGTTCAGTCCTTCCATCAGTAACTGGCATTTATCGATGGAATATTTTACGATCTCCATTCCTTTTACTTACAGGCTTGGTTCTATGCCACTTTATTTCTTAGAAGCTACAGTCTCGATAATAAGGCATACTCCTTTTTTTAATTAGCAGCATAATTTTTTGTCCATCATGTTGTGCAATAAATTAGGAAGGAAATTGATGATGGGAGTCTCAGCTATGCCGGCAGTGCCTCCAATGTGGTGGCAGTCATGGCGGATGCCACCATGTGAGCTTCAGCTCATCGACGTTGTAGCGTGGAGTGGTTTCCTTCGTAGTTTAGGTTTCAGCAGTTGCTGCACTATGGTCATATGAATCTCTTCTGTATTTTTAGATACATCATTCATATAGGAGCAAGCTGGAATTGTATTGAATAGTAGCATGACTTAATAGGCCATGAGGATTAGAACTAATAGTGAGCCTTCAAGTTTTAAAAGGTAACTAAAAGTAATATATTGACAAAGTGCCACCATGCTAGGATATTTAACAATAATCTATTGATTAAATATTCCATGCTCATTAGTAAAAACATTGAGCAAAGCAGTCCTATTATAAACTATTTGGAATTGCAATTCATATGTTGCCCTTTTTATATGGTTTTCTAGTCCAGATTACATGTCCAGGTGCAGTTGAGTAATTTTGAGTCTAACGAACCTGGTCCAGCAACCGAAATTTCTGGAAATCAAAAGGAAGACCTAGAGAAAACACAACCAAAAATCCAGTAGCTCCTCCCACGAAGAAGCCGAGTCCCCGTGTGATCGCGGTGTCATTCAAACATTCCCAAAGAGTGCCAGATATCCCTATATAGAGTAGATGGACATCTACTTTCGCTTGTTCGTTGATTCCTTGATTCTTCTAGATGTGATTCCTGATGCTCTGCTGCTGGTGGATTTTGAACATTAAGATCTCTAGTTTATGCCTATTTTTTTCTTATAACTGAATTATGTCGATTGTTTCTTGTACGCAACAATTGTTAGTACGACTTGTTATATACATGCAAATAGATGAAGCCGAAGGTTCTTTTTCTGAATGATCATAAATCTGAGAGAATGACGTATTTGGTTGTGCAGGTTTCTCACTGATTTGTGTCCGAGAGAGAGAGAGAGAGAGAGAGAGAGAGAGAGAGAGAGAGAGAGAGAGAGAGAGAGAGAGAGAGAGAGAGGAAGGGGGAGAGAGGGAGAGAGAATTGTGGATTTATGGTTTATCAACTTCTGAATTTTATCGCCTTAGGTTTTCATTAGGGATAACCAAGACTATTGTCAAGCTTTATCTTTGTCACGGTCTAAGACAAGAAGAAACAAACATTGGCACTACAATACATGCATCTTTATATTCATCAAATTTAGTGCACTATCACCTCCTGCGATAGCTGAGAACAGTTTTACATGTCAATCATACATAGAACAAGATATCATCCATCGCGGTACGTGATTGCCTTTTCAAAGAGACAGAAGAGGGAGATGAAGGGCGGGAGAGAGAGAGAGAGAGAGAGAGAGAGAGAGAGAGAGAGAGAAAGGGAGAGAGAATTGTGGGTTTATGGTTTATCAGGCGAGAGCTTTATTCTTGCAAATTATAGTTACATGACTATCTCCCATTCCCTAATTGGAATTATTATGGAGGGAAGTTGGAGATGACGGATCCGGAGAGATGTCTCCGCTGCTGGCAGGGGCACCGCTATTCATGTGTGTGTCTGTTGCCGCTTCACACGTGTAGATGGGATGTATGATTTATAGAGTATAGCATTATTATGGGACCTTCATTTCTTGTTCAAATACTTTTATTTATATGTTAGTATCATGATAGTTAATATAGAAAAATTGTAGAGTCATTTTTTGTTATCTAGATGTTGTGTCGGGAAGGCATTAAATTAAGAGGATTAATTATGTATGGACAAAGAAAGTGATTGATGACAAGTTAAATCAACGGGAAAGAGCGACTAGAGGGATGTGTGGTGTTTGTAAGAATAGAGAGAAAAAAAGATGCTTGTATTTGTGTTGTGATTAAATATTCCATGCAAGATGCTCGTTTGTGGAGAGGAAAATGGGCATTGTTTACAAATTCATTTGTTGGCCCGTGGAAAATATAGTTGGCCCATGGGCATTTTTTGTATAACTTGAAAATATATCATGATGTTCCGAATAATTTACACAATTGTCCCAAGTATGCAATATTTAGCTTTATTCATTAGGTTTATGGCAAGTACAATGAGACATTATGTTTATGAAAACAATAAATGTTTGTTAGGTTTATTCATAAATACTGTAAATTTCTAAAAATGTATCATATTATAACTATATTTAAATAAATATTATATCTCTTGCGAATAGTCTTGCAGCGGATGGATAAAAGTGGTATAGAAGCAACAGAAACGAGCTACACAAGATTGAGATTGAGATTGTTAATTGACACACAAAATACATATCGCAAAACACGAGGCACATTAATATCTGATTAATTAGCCGGCATTCCTAGCAGAATAAATGAAGTTGTGGGTATTATATTCGATATGTTTTGAGACTTTTATAAGATTAACGCACCCAAACGTCAAAGATCGCGGGTTATAAATATAACTCTACGCATGTTGCCTAATATATAAGATCCAAAGACTAAAAATATATTTTTCTTTTACTCCTTTTTTCAATGGTCCCAAGAACGCTATGGAACTACACATAAGTCATCATAATGTGAGTGGCATAGATATGTGATCGGCAAGTTGGCCTACAGGTCTAGTTACTCGTCAAGAGTGGCTAATGAATATGGATGACAATATACAAAACATATAAATATTTCACCAATAGAACATAAGGCATAAACTACTAGACATTAATCAACAACAAGAAGTGATCACGATAACCGGTCAACACAATTTTCCCATAAACGGCGGCAGAGATGTAGCCGCTGATGGAGATGGAGTTGGTGATGATGGAATGGATGAACATCCTCCTGATGATGACTTTTTTTGGGTACCTTGGTGATGCCTTTGATTTGGTGAGGACAATGGCTTCAAATTCTGCCAGTTGGAGGCAGCGGATCCGATAGGATCTGCTAGTCCTAAGAGAAAGAAAAAATGGATTCTCTATTCCGGCCCGATGTTGGACAATTACCAGGAAAAATATATCAAGTGTTGTATTGGGAAAAGATTACGTGGGTACGTAAAAGGTGGCGTTCAGGGGAGCCATGCGGCAAAAAAACAAAGAAAGAAATGTTTGCACGCACCTCGCACATTGGAGCATCTTTTGATGACAGAAAAATCAATTTTTAAAATAGTTGTTTGCTACTTTATTTGAATTTACTGTTCCCGCCTAGGTGCAGAGATAAACATGGTCACCAACTCGCGGCACATGGGGGAAGAGTACTGCTGCATACACGAGGGAGAGCTAGAGAACTGAAGACGAGCAACGTCATTATAAATGCTACACATATATCTGCATTAGGCATCAGACTACTGATAGATACATCTATCAGAATAGTCCTTAGCCATCAGATTAAAAGCAGGACGTACGTCAGTTCTACTCGTCACCAAAATGGATAAAAAAAGATGTATCTAGACTAAAATACATCTAGATACATCCCCTTTTATCCATTTTGATGACTAGTATTTCCGAATGGGGAGTACAAATTTAAGCCTACACGAGATTAGTTGTAGCCGCTAATTTAGTGCTTCTTAACCGCTCCCGCAACCCACGCCTTCCATGTTTGGCTCCACCTGTATTCCCTTCTTCATCCCTAGGACGTTGCTTCCTTGTTGTATGCTTCCTTAAATCACGCTACATGCACCCATGTGATGGAAGCATGACTTGTGAGAACAGAATACATCTGGTCTTTTAGGAAAGAGATCACCTAAATTCTTGGTATAAAATCCCGTAAATGATGATTCGATTCTAGGAGATAAATCTCCAAAATAGACCCTGACTGTTTCTATTCCATAAGGCAACGGAAGCATTTTTTCATGAGATGAAAACAATCTATGCAGACTTGCGCAAGATTTCTCACATGCCATGGAACTAATTAATGCATACATTTTCCAAACGAAAGGACACATAGTTATGTATTGTAATGGTAACATTTTTCGGCGTAAATAGAACACTTCTTCTCGTTGCTGGAAACACATTCCATGTGAGTTGCTTCATACAGAACTTAATAAAGCTTCATAGGTTACCGTCTGATGTCGTGGTATGGATGTGCCATTTAACGGCTTCATACACACATTAGTAAAGCATCATAGCTTATCATGTGATGCTTCGGTGCAAAAAATATAACTTACAAATGGCTCATTTATGTCAATATTTTCTGCACTGGCAGGCCAACACATATGTAGAAAATAAATTAGAAGCTTCTAATTGTATAAGCATTGCTTCAAAACTCACTGCCGGATGCTTCGAGAGACTAGCTAACCTACAGCTCGTGGAGATGAGATATGGTAAAGTTTCCAACGTGCTGAGTCAGCCAACCGGCGGCATAGCAACGGTGTCGACACACATCTTGCTACGGATTTTACCTGAATGAGCTTATCCCGCTTGTCAAGAAGACCCAAGTCTTTAACCGACCAGCTGCATATCGACTTTTGAGCACTCTGGTTTGTCTTGCTTCATTGTTGCGTGTCACCTGAGAACATATACAAGATGTAATATATCAGCAAATCTGAAAAGGTGGATTACAGGTTATAAACATGTACATCTGATGTTTTATGAATATATTTGTATGAATCAAGACATTAGAAATAAGGAGCTTATTTGTTAAACACAGTGGTCCAAGAGTTGTAACATGTCTGTCGTCCTCTACTACTGTGCCTATGACTCTTTGGTTGTGCGTATCTCTTGTGTGCTGGTGTTGTGCCTATGACTATGTCTATATCGGCATGCACGCTTATTTATTTATTTATATTTTAACTGGAATGGCAGGAGCTCTGCCAACTATCATTAAAGCAGGGGGAAATGGGTATGTGCTTGTTAATGTGCTTGACTAGCCACAGTAGGAAACATGCATATGTTACTAATCTATGTTACTACCTATACAGTGGAAAGTAATATATGTACACTTCATTTATTATGTTGTAGGCTCATCTTGTATTGGTATATGTGAGTAACTAGTTATGTTGCCACATGCCTCTCTTTCCTCATTATTTATATGCCACATCATCTATTTTGCCTATATATGTGTGATGTTATCATTTATGTACTCCCAGGGTGGGTAGTCTTATGCCTATGTTTTTTAATGTGGTTATGCGTATGCTTTCTTTGTACTCATGCGGGGAACCTAACACATTTTTATCTACGAGTGAGCTATGTATGAATGATCGGCTGGCGACCGGTTTGTCGTTAATGAGTTCGTATGGTGCGAAAGTCACTCTAGACTCTGCGTCTAGCATCACGTTCCATGCACCTAGCTATAAAATGATCAGGACAAGAGCTTCTCAACTGGTCCGAGTATCTTCTCATCTTCTAATTAAACTGGTCTGACCCAACACCAGCTGGGCCGTCCGGCCGGAGAGCGTGATAGCTTCTCGCCTCCGGCCCGAGCGACGCACCCATGTAGCCCTTCGACCTAGCCAGCTGAGTATCCGCCTCCAGCCTCGACGCGACGGGCACCTCTGCGGCCGCCTTCCCGCAGCGCGCACGGGCGTCCAAGTCCACGGTCGTCATGCTGCTCTGGCACGACGATTCGTACGAGCTGTCTCCAGAGAGCGCGTCGTGGCTGCTGGAGGCCAGGCACCGCATCGCCTTCTTCTCGCTCCTGCGGTTGTGGCCGTGGCTTCTTCTTGTGCTAGCTAGCAGCTTCTTGATATTTCTCACAAATTTGAGCTTCGCATTCCCGACCCGATTCTGGGGTATGGCCACGACTGCTGACGGAGTGACCGGGCTCCGCCATGGCTCGTCGTGATCTCCAACACGCAGCTGGTGATTTTCGCCGTCGCGGTCTATCGACTCGCTGAGAGGCGAGAAGAGCGCGGGGTCGTGGCCGTCCAGGCCGAGGCTCCCATACCGCAGCATGAGCTCTTTGGCCTTCTCGCTGGAGCGGTAGCTCATGCTCTTGCTCAGATCCATGGCCGACGACGTCATGGCTCTGCCATCACCGTCCTCATCTTGTTCGGCGGACGAGGGGTGGTGATCTCTGCCACGAACGTCGTGGCGGAGGCAGGCGTTGACCCACTTGAGGTAGACGAGCTCCTCGACGTGCGCGCAGTGGTCCCTGCGTAGCTGCTCGATCTGCCTGGTCAGCCTCTCGTTAGCCTCCCTAAGGTAGTTTGCTTCATCCACCATGTCGTCCTTATAAATCCAGAAGAAAGAAGGACGGTTAATTAGCTTGTTTAGCCACATATTATGGACGAAGATTGGCCATATTAAAATCCTTGCGGAGAAGAGCCAGTGGTAAAGTATCTTCTAGGCAAAATGGGAAATTGGAAATTCAGACTTTGCACTTGTGGGGAGGGAATGTTCTCCCAAACAAAATGTCAAATGTCTTCTAGAAAATGTACTACTCCCAACGATCCATGTTAGTTGTTGATGATTTAGTACAAAGCATATATATGGGTGTGCTTTCTCAGTGGGACAGGGACTCGTTTGGAGTTAACGTAGTTTAGAAATGTATCAAACAAAGACCAAGAAACTAAGTTCACTTAGGTCATCAATGGCCAACATGTGACCATAACATAAGCTAATTAAATGACCATGTTATGTTCAATGGTCATATTGTGTTTCGCCCCAAAAAAGGTCAGCAACCCAGCACATAAAAGTAAGCTATCTTACCAGCATTCCTATATATGGTTAGATAATCCAGACATCCAAAGAAAAAAAATTAGTTTGAAATGTGAACAATTTTGTTGGATTTTCTATTTCAAAGCATCATCGGCTCAGAAATAAGGACTTTTTGGTTACAAGGAAATACATAAAAAATCTTTTTTTTTAGTTTCTCTCTCCCAGAAGATAACTTTGTTCACTTGACCAAAGCTGGAAACCAGTCAACAATCGACACATAAATCTGGAGAAATTGATATGCAGTCCCTCTGTTCCATAATACTTGTCGTTCGCGACAAGTATCAAGTATACATATTATGGAACGGGTCGGGGGAGTAGTAATTTTCACAAATTTAGACGAAATGGCAGAAAATGTTGAATTGAAATCGAGAATTAGGAATGCAGTTACCCCATCAACCAGACTAATAGTAACAGAGGAGGAGACCTGCTCCACATGCTGCAGCCTCCGAGCAAGCTCCATGTTCTCCTCCTCCAGCCCAGCCTTGGCCTTCCGTAGCGTCGCCGCCTCCGCAGCCAACACCCTTTCCCTGTTCTCGCCGGACTTTTCCAGCTGCATTACCTTGTCCCGGGGCGTGGCCGCCTCCCTCTGAGACTCCTCCCGCTCGATCTGCACCCGCTCCTTGAGTGCACGAAGCTTCTCCTTGGCGCGACCCAGCTGGGCCCGGACGGCCTCCAGCTCCGCCGCCTGGGCCTTGAGCCTCTCGTTCTCCTCATGGAGTAGCAAGGCATCGAGCTTCAGGATCCACGTCTCCAGGGCGGCGACGCTGAGGCGGTGCTCGAGCTGCTCTCTAAGGCCGTCGAGGTGCATCAGCTGGAGCTCTAGCCTCTGCTCCCGCTCCACGAGCGACAGCCACAACTCCTTGAACCGCTCGACATCGTCCTCCTGCTCCTTGTCCAGCATGCTCTGAACTCTTGCGACCGGAACCGGCTCGTCGTCGTCCCGGGCACCGATGGACGCGCTGTGGACCACCTTCTCCAGATATTCGTGCTTCGAACCCATGGACAAGAAATTAGAGGTGGTTGGATTGCCACGATCAAGAAATGAAACAGGAGCTCTAGCTTAGGATCACGACTTACATTATTCCCTGACAGTATTCTGAGGAGCCCGCCGTCCGGCGCAGGCAGAGGGAGAGCACGAGGTCTGGCTGCTGCAGACAAATCCATGGATGCAAATCAAATCGCACATGAAAAGAACTTGAGCCATGAAGTAATGAAACAAGCTGCATACCAGAAGTTGGCCTAGCTGCAGCAGAAGCAGCCAGACGTCGCCGGCGAGGCTGCTGACCAGAAACAAAGAGTGCAGCCACGTAAAGAGCAACAGCGGCGGCGGCGACCATCACGAATCCCTGCGGCCTTCCTTGGCCACTGTTGTTACTCCATCCGAGAAGGCGACTAATTAGCGCTGGAACAGGGAAGCTGATCAGAGTAGGATCGAAGCCCGCCCTCATCGGATCAAGTTGGGCGGAGAATATGAGGCCTCCCTCCTGGTCGTCCATGGCGTCAAGCGAGCGCCATATGTTGGGCATGCACTGCTCTCCAGTTCGCCATGCCCAGAGACCTTGAAGAGGCCCCATGCCGTATTTACGCCAAACTAGACCAAAATATAGAACTCCTACATTGAGTCTTGATCTCTCCTACATTGAGAATTTGAGAGGACGATGCACTTTTTCCTCGTGTCCGCGTACCACATTGTCCTTGTGATCCAGCACGCCGAAGAAATGGAGGTTTAGTTGGTGCTTGGTTGGAATTGGTTTGGCGCTGTTAGTTAGTTGCATCTAGAGAGAAAAAACAAAACAAAAATGATTATGTGTAATTTTTGTCGTCTGGGAATAGGACGGATAGTGTAGGTGTTGAAGATATATATGAGTTCGTCAGGATGTATATCAGCGGTGGCAAAACCATGTTCTGCATACCATGGATGCTATACCACCTCAACCAACTATCTTTTTCCAGCCACATACATATACATAGAGAGCCAGGAAAAATGTTCACGTGTTTCGAAAATAAGTTCATGGCATTTTTAAAAAATATTTATGATTTTTCTGAAAAATTCCACATATAGTACTAAAAATGTTGATAGCATTCTAGAAAAATGTTAGCTGGCGTTTTACAAAAAATCAAAAATTGGAATAAATGTAATTGATATTATGTATTTATAAGGGAAATTTTACGGTGCATTATAATACACCAGAGCACGTGTATTATATGGCCGATCTAACGGATGAGACTAACTGGGCCTTTTTAAAGCCCAACGGTATTTTTACCTAAAAATGTTTAACTTTAATTGGCCCAATTAAGTCCAGGGGTATTCCCATCCTAAATTTTCCAATTAACTTGATTGCATTAACATTGCACTTAATTATAACACCACGTCATCGTGCGTGGTCATTTGAATTTGGTTTCGAGTGGTTCGTCATCTCCTCTCGAGCCATAGTTGAATGTGCAACTAATCCGGATGGTTTTGATTATTCATAACAACATATATCTCATCTATTATATATTAAAAGTAATATACAGTGAAACCATAAGCATGTGAATTAGGCTAGAAAATCTCACACTAATTAGAAAATACTAGCCCTTGATTTGATGGGTCTCTTAAAATTAAGATTATGTGACCGTTCAACTATGTGACATATATAAAACATGGTGGGCCACAGCCCCCACGTACAGCACAAGGAAAGATAATATTTGTACTCAAATAATGTGCACCACCTCACGTACATTCCTAGTAAAGAAAAAAAAACTAAATGTGCTTCCTGGGAAAAAATTGGGTAAGAAAAAAAGATACATCTCTCAACATACAATCCTAGGAAAGAAAATAAACTAGACTTTTCAAAGAAAGTAACTGCCCTATTATCTATTTATATATAAAAAGTAATTGACGAGTTAATAAGAAGCAGAGAAATAGGCTAGAAAATTCCACTTTAATTAGTAAATACTAGCCCTTGATCTGGTGGATCTATTAAAATTATGATTATATAACCGTTTCATATGCATAACATGTATTGTTTGAATGCATGATATATATAGCATTGTGGCAACCCACCACGAGTCCGTGATAATAAAAAAAAAGCACCAAGAGTCCATACCATATATAGGATTGTGTTGTTAAAAAAAAAATATGGTATTTTTGGAACCAAGCGGGAGTCCCCAACGTGCCTACCATGCTCTCTCACAAAAAAAACTCAAACATGACATGTCCATCAACTCTTTCCGAAGGGTCTCCCCAGCCTAAAATCAAGCATAATGACATATACAATATTTTGGGGACAGCTGCAACAAGGCAGTGGTGACCTCCTCTCCCGCTGGGATGATTGGATGTGTCAGGGACTTAGAAGCTGCAAGACGCACAGCTTGCGGAGCAGCCATCACGGGTGCCCTAGCGTGGAAACAAGAGGCAATATTCATCTACGCTCATAAGCTGCATGATGGTGTTTCAGGTACGCCTACGTTGCGAAGCTGGCATCTTCATGATCGCTCGGGTGTCATCTGCAAACGAGGCCACAATAACGCCAACCTTGCCAAGCTACATGTACATTGCAGCAGGGCAAGCATTGCCTACCAAGCTGCAACATGCAAAAATTGCCAAGTTGCAAGATTGAAGCATAGCTTACGCCGCTAGCCGCTTAATCTAGCTTAGATGAACCGCGACATATCCGTGGTAATTCCTCCCGACATGCTTCAATTTTATAAGCACAATGCAATGAGAGCTATTTCATAGTCAATTGTTAAAACTTAATAGGGGGAATATTAAAACTATAGATAATCACAAGTACACTAATCCTATATACCTAAGTAGTTGTTCCCCACTATCTCAATTCTCTGATGCACACATGCCACCACCAAGCATGCACCTCATCACCCAACTACCTATTTCTCTAGACATGCATGTAAATTGCTATTATTCTCTCCCAACATGCACATATCCCAACTTAAATCATTCAAAATATAATTTGCTCAACATGCATGAAAAACTGTACTTATATTATATATTTTTTAATCAAATATATTATATCTATTTTAATTTTTATTTAAATTTCATCAAAAAGCATGGCAACAGATCCCTGTAGCAATTCTTTAGGTTGTTGCACATTAATGTGGGTTGGGGGTCTAATACTGCCAATGTTATTCCCAAGCTTTGTAAAGAAGTCGAGGAGCCAGAAACAAATTAAAACTACACCTTAAGTTGTATTTGACATTCATAACTTGCTGCCATCATTTAGTTCTTCGGCTATAAGTTGACCCATTGCATATCAACATATACACAAGATAAAAAAAATAACATGCTTATTATTAAAAGAAAAAATAGTTTTAGCCCGCGCATCGAGCAGGCCACTTTACTATTAAAGTTTTCAGGGTGTTCAATGATTGGCATGGCAAGGACAAGTGATTGTGGACCCCTCAAAATGCTAAGGACATGGATTGGCAAAATATCAAGACTCTTCATTTTTAAGTGATCCAAGATCATATTGAGTCCATAGGAAAGCCAATACTATTAAACGGGGGATGAGGTTTTGATTATGATATATTTGCTCAAGTGCTTAGTGATATTCCTCCAAAACCCTCGACCACTTTCTCTAACTAAATATATCCAAACCCTACATTCCAACTCGGTCCCACCAAAATTTCCCTATCTGGAGCCACCGAGTTCATCTAGACACTGCCACAGCCAAACCCTAACAAATCAAAGTCATCGATATGGTTCTTGGTCCCACCGGTTTTGCCTGCCCAACCTTCTGTAACCAGTTGCAATTATGGTCTCACCGAGTTTGCAATCGGTCCCACCGAGACGACTTGGCAAACCTTCTGTAACTTGTTGAAATAATTCGGTCTCACTGAGTTTTGCAATCGGTCCCACCGAGACAGCGTCCCAGTGATCCAATATGGAAACTATCAACTAGCTTGTGGATTAAAGTTTCTTTCTATGCGGTGATCCAATATGATGTGCAGATATACCTATGTATAATTTGGTACTTATAGGAATGCTACAATTAATCATCATTATTCTAACAAAGTAGCATAATGATAATAGTTGTGGCTATACATATGTATTATTTCCTACCCAATGTGAACATATAGAAAAAACATTAATTTCTTTTCCAAATTCTTTGAACTTTGAATAAATTGAAGATGGAGCCCTCACACATTGTGTTCTCCGAAAATAATTATAAAATTCTAGTCCGCACATCGGGCGGGCCACTCTGCTAGTTCATAACATTTTCTGAATCCATGATTGTTTTTACAAATTGTGAACAATTATTGAATTTTTTTAACTAGTGAACATTTCTTTGAATCGGCGAACATTTTTTGAATCTACTTATATTTTTGGAACTTTAGAACAAGTTTTGAATTTCATTTTTTCAAGAACATGTTTTTAAAAGGGGTGATCATTTTTTGAATTCATCACATTTTTTGAATTGATGAACTTTTTTTGTTAATTCACGAACATTATTTATTGTTGTGAACATTTGTAAAAAGTTCACAACCAAAAATGAATACATGAACATTTTTGAAAATCATGTACATTGTTTTCAAAATCGTGCAAATTTTTCAAAATTATGAACATTTTTTTGAACCCATGAGCTTTGAACATTTTTGGAAATTCAAAACAATTGGATCTTTTCACTCCAAGAATCGGCTACTTTGCCGTCAGGCATGTACATTCGGCAAAGATCGTTATACAGACGGCAAAGATAGACGGTAAAGCTGAAGCGGCAAAGAGGTACTTTGCCATCAGTTTTTCATCGGGGTGACGGCAAAGATTTTCCGTTAGGCAATTGTGGTTGCCGTTAGTGAGACTAGCCAGGTGGCAAAAAAAAGCGACCTAACAGACCAAAGGCCCTGACGGACGGTGTCAGTCCTTTGCCGTCAGCCATAATCCATCTTTGTCATCAGCGTCAAACATCATAGAGGACAAATAATTGTTTTTACTTTAAAAAATATCGTGCAAACAAGTGCAGAGGCGACGAAGAACTAACTGACGAAGAACACCACAATATCCATACACACTGCTGTCTCAAGAATCAACGATGAACGAACATACTTCACAAGACAAAAATATTCATCATCACTAGCTGTCCAAAACAAAACTACTCTATTTAACAAGATGAACCGATTATACACGAACAAATTATATTATGTTAGAGTACAGGAGTTCGATCTGGACGCCCGCGACCTGAGAGAAGGGAGAGAGGGAGGAAGAGGAGGGCGGCTTAGGCGGGGGTGGGCATCTGCTGATGCTCGGAGGCGGGCGGTGAGCCAAGCCGGGCGTCGTGCGGAGGAGGCCGATGGCTGCTCAGGGCGACGGGTGCCAGGGGCAAAGAGGGGGAGGGGGCCGGGGCCGGCGGCACCAGGCAGCAGGGCCGGCCACTGCTTAAGCAGACAGGGGAGGGCCGGGGCTGGTGGCGCCATGGCCGGCCACGTGCGGCTCCTCGGGGCGATGGGGGAGGGCCCGACCCAGTGACTAGAGACAGGGCCGCTGCCTCCCTGCTCGCCTGGGCGACGGGGTACCGGGCCGGTACAGCGGAGGCGACGGGCGACGGGTCTGGCGGACACGCCGGAGATGACTAGAAGCGGGGCCGTGGATGCGTGGGTGTGTTTGTGTGGTGTGTGCGGGCGTGGGTGGGATGGCGGTGTGGGTGGGTGGGTGGGGCTGCATGCATGTATAAGGATGGGTCGTTGTGGCTGCGTGGGTTTGGAGGGGCCGTCACGTCATTGATCTGCGTGGTGTGCTTCTTCTTTGTCGTCTGCGTTTTATATTACAAACGGTGCCATCTGCAATATAGAACACGAACGGCAAAGACCTTTGCAGTCAGCATTTATTACAGACGACAAATTGTGCTTTTTGCCGTCTGTAATAGAAAACCTAGATGGCAAAGATCGTTGCCGTCTGTGTTTGTTTTCGCAGACGGCAAAGTGAGCCATTTGTCATCTGTGTTTTTTTTTCGACAGACAACAAAGTCTATTTTGCCGTCAGTTTTTCTTTGTCGTCTACTGATGGTGGCAAATCCTTTCTTTGTCGTCTGTCCGACGAAAAGCTGATGGCAAAGACGCCCCTGACGGCAAATTAGCTGTTTCCCATAGTTTTGAAATCATGAATTATTTTAAAGAACGAAAAAAAACATAGTAGAAAAAAATACAAAATAGGGGGTGTCCCGCCCTGGTATGAGCCGGCCCAAAAGGGTGCCGGGGGGGGGGGGGGGGGGGGGGTCGGTTTCTACGTTGACTCGTTCGCCGGAGTGTGGCGTGCTAAATAGAAGTCCCTGGGCAATCCGCGGATTGGTCCATTGTGAACGAACGTCAGAGTGTGGTCCCATGGGCTTATTGGGCCAAGAGCGAGGTGCTTCTTTGTAGCATCTATAGGAGGGACTCATTTACTATAGTCTTCCTATGAACTTTTATAATCAATAAAGTCGAGTGTGTTTAGACTAAAAAATAAATTAGTATAGTGCTCCTGATTAGTAGTCGTAGGCGTACAACAATGCAGGATCGTTGTTGACACAGAACATGAATCCGCGGGCAATCCACCTCTAGATGTCGGGATTCATCACAAATCGGGCAAAAACCAACTGAATCTAGCTTGAGAGTAAAGGATGCCGAGGAGAAGGAGACAACCAAGAAAACCCCCTTGGTCAAGCCAGAAGAAGGGAAATGCACCATACTCCCTCCGTCCTTTAAAGAGTGTACTTTTAATTTTGTTGGAGGGTCAAACTATCTCAATGTTTGACCAAGTTTGTGCAAAAATATATCAATGTTTACGAAACCAATTAGGTATATGATGAAAATATATTTTATCATGAATCTAATGCTACTAATTTGATGGCATAAATGTTGATGCGTTATTGTATAAATACGGTCAAACATATAAAGGTTTGAAGTACACTCTTCAAAGGACGGAGGGAGTACAGCCAAAGGGTTAATGCACCTGAGCTGCGACCAGGCCAGGTGAGAAATCCCAGTTAAAAAGGCCTTGGTCAATGGCCGCCATTGGTGAGGTGGGAGGTGGGTGGAGGCTGGAGTGAGGAGCCATTATTGTTATATCTTTATATCAATATAGTGGCAGCAAAATATGAAATATATGTTTCGCTTGATATCTTTTATTAGCTCAATGCCAAGTTATATAAATCTGTGTGTTGTGTATGTGATTAATATTGACATCTTACGCGGTTGAATTTATATCCTCTCTTCATTTCATATTAGTTGTCGCTAATTTAGTACAGTTTATAATAACTCAGCTTCAACTAATATGAAACGGAGGGAGTAGAATTTTAGGCCTTGAGCATGCAACTAATATGCCATCTTTCTCGCATAGAAACAATGCATGTGTTATGTGTTGAGCTACAAAGACTTACATACCAATATCATTAGTTTTCAGTTGTTACTCACTGCAAATCTATTGTTTCTATATCATGACACTATGGAGTACAAGTTTAAACCAAATCTGAGCTTGGTGTTCCCTCAAAAAGAAAAAAACTTAGCTATGCCAGTGCAGAATGTGCTCAAAGTTACCAAAATGCAACGGCGGAACAATGTCATTCTTTCTTGTATGGTCGGTTGAGGACCGCGTCGTGGCATGTCGAGTTCCAGGGGTACTCGGCTAAGAAATCAAATTAGTGTATATGTCATTATGTCAATGATCGCATGACTGAACAGTCAGGGTTGTAAAGGATGGATACTGTTTGGTCTTGGAATATTGGTAGATAGCGGTACTTGCACAGTATCACATAATTTTCCTTCTAGGAGGTATACGCTAAGGATACTCATGTAGCTCACACTGATGTTATCACTGTAGGCGACATCATTAATTTCTAATTCTCCTTCAGGAAAAAAAACATCCCAGTTTCTGGGACATAATTTTCTTAGACGTTCAAGATCATGCCAGTTACTACAAGATGATCTATACTTGTGAGATGCAAAATTGCAAACTATAGCATTCTTTTACACGTCAGTGTTGTACAAACGAGAGCTGGGGCCTACCTTGTTGTTAGGGGTTGTTTGGATTGCAACCATCGCCTGCCATGCCAAAATATTAGATTTGACCGAGCGATGAATGTCTGTTTGGATGGCATCCAACTTTTTGGCACGCCCAGCCCACCATGACTCTCTTCAGCTATTCTGACACCAAGTCAATATTTTGGCTGCCCCTGATTTGGTCAGGCCTTAATTTGAGGGGCAGATGGAAAGTGCCAGGTCAAGGAGTTCATCGATTGACCGTTAATGAAAGGATATTGTTGGAATTTGCTAGTGGCCTTTTGGCCCAAAGCCCAACTAAAATTCTGAAATTCTCTTGGCCCATTCATGCACACATGTGAGTGGAGTGAGTGAGGCTAAAGTTTAGTCCCACCTTATAAGTTGAGAGAGAGTTGCACCTCTTTATAAGGTGAGCTCTTCTACCACTTGTATGAGCATGAGAAGAGGAGACCTACACGCGCGCTCCTCCTCCTCGCTCGCCGCGGGTTGCGGGATTGAGCCGAGCCGAGGACAGAGCTATGCACGTTGTCTATATTTTTGCTGCTCGGGAAAATTAATGAGTCATTAATTATAATTAACGGACGCGTTAATTACTGAACTGTTTCCGATTCTTTTTGGCCTCCGGAACAGGGGCAGCAGGAGAAGGGAGAAGGGACAGCGGGCCTCCGGAACCCCGCCTCTTGTGATCCTGTACGGGAGAGGGGCGATCAGGTTTTTGGGGAGCGCACTCGCGCGACCGCTGGCAGCGACGACTTCGCGAACGATGACTTCTTCCCCGACCTCGGCAACCTCATCCTCGACGACATGGGCGACAACGTCAACGCCGGCGGTGCTGCTCCCGCTGCACCGTATGTGATTCTATCCTTCATGTTCGAGATCGTGATAGAATTCATGTTTCTAGTATGTGCCCTAGATGTGATTTGTTCATCTGCTATGCTAGTTCACATGATTAGTTTAATCTCTGCTGTTGCTGTCATGATCTATTTCCTATTTATTCAGATTAAATCTGGTAGTAATTTGATCATATTTCCAACAATCCAAAAACCTGATTATAGGCAATTTACTCCGAGTGATTTTGCTGCGCATCTGAAGCCGCCTGCCTTTAAGGGGGCGCAATATAAGAGGTGGCGCACGAGAGCAGTCTACTGGTTTCAGACCATGGGCTGCTATGACGCCATTAAGGGCAAGCCTGAGGGCGATCTTAATCCAGCACAGTTGGAAGCTTTTGAGAAGATCGATACTCTCTTTAAAGGCGCTCTTCTGGGTGTTCTTGATGATTCCATTGTGGATTCGTATATGTCGTTTGACAACGGCAATGACATGTGGGCTGCGCTCGAGGCCAAGTTTGGTGCCTCGGACGCCGGTAGCGAGTTGTACGTCATGGAGCAATTCTATGACTACAAGATGACTGATGAGCGCTCTGTTGTACAGCAGGCTCATGAGAAACAGTCGCTCGCAAAAGAACTTGAGCACTTTAAGTGTGTGTTGCCGGACAAATTTGTTGCCGGAGGCGTTATTGCCAAGCTTCCACCTTCGTGGAACAATTTTGCTACTTCCCTGAAACACAAGAGACAGGAGTTCTCTGTTACGGATCTCATTGGTACTCTTGATGTTGAAGAGAAGGCGAGAGCAAAAGACACACGTGCTCGAGTTGCTGAGGGAGCTTCTAGTGCCCACATGGTACAGAAGAAGAACTTCCAGCCCAACAAGTTCAAAAACAACAAGAACAAAACTCAGGGCAAAGGCAAGTTTGATACAAAGAACAAGCCATCATATTCTACCAACTTCAAGAAGAATTCTCATAAGAAGGGGAAGGGACTTTGCCATGTCTGCGGTGATCCTAATCACTGGGCTCCGAAGTGTCCTAACCGCTTTGAGGAGCGCGAACATGAGAAGAGCGGCAAGTCCGCTAATGTTGTCATCGGTGATACTGATATGAAGGAATCAGGGTACGGTATTTTTCCTACCATCCTTTCAGTATTTCAATCCCCTGATTGGTTAATTGACACCGGTGCCTATGTACATGTTTGTGCTGACGCCTCCATGTTTTCTTCTTACCAGGCCACAGGGACTTCTCCCGTGCTGATGGGGAACGGGTCACATGCCATCGTTTGAGGTGTTGGTATGGTCGATCTGAAGTTTACTTCGGGGAAGACCGTGCGTCTGAAGAACGTTCATCATGTGCCGTCCATCAATAAAAATCTCATTAGCGGTTCCCATTTATGTCGAGATGGTTTTAAGTTGGTTTTTGAGTCCAATAAAGTTGTAATTTTCAAGTGTGGACAATTTGTTGGAAAAGGCTATGAGTGCGGAGGCTTGTTCCGCCTATCTTTGTCAGATATTTGCACTAAAGTTATTAATAATGTTTGCCACAACAATGAGTCTGATATTTGGCCTTCACGACTTTGTCACATTAACTTTGGTAGCATGACGCGGCTAGCCAATCTGAATTTAATTCCAAAAATCTCTGCTGTCAAAGGCTCTAAGTGCCAAGTATGTGTGCAAGCTAAGCAACCTCGCAAGTCCCATAAGACTGCAGAGGCACGAGACTTGGCACCACTAGAGCTTATACATTCTGATCTTTGTGAGATGAATGGCGTGTTGACAAAAGGTGGAAAGAGATATTTCATGACGTTGATTGATGACTCCACTAGATATTGTTATGCGTATCTTCTGAAATCAAAAGATGAGGCTTTAACTTTCTTCAAAAACTATAAAGCTGAGCCAGAGAACCAACTTGATCGAAAAATTAAACGGCTTAGGTCCGATCGTGGTGGAGAGTATTTTTCCAATGAATTTGATCTGTTTTGTGCGGAACATGGTATAATCCATGAGAGGACGCCTCCCTACTCACCTCAGTCAAATGGGGTAGCCGAAAGAAAGAACCGAACTCTAACTGATATGGTTAACGCCATGTTAGACACATCGGGTCTTTCCAAGGAATGGTGGGGGGAGGCGCTAATGACTGCGTGTCATGTCCTAAACCGAGTTCCCACAAAGCATAAGACCATGACTCCATTTGAGGAATGGGAAAGGAAAAGGTTGAAACTCTCTTACCTACGTTCTTGGGGTTGTTTGGCGAAAGTCAATATACCAATTCCCAAGAAGCGCAAGCTTGGACCAAAAACCGTGGATTGTGTTCTTCTGGGCTATGCTTTTCATAGCATTGGCTATAGATTTTTGATAATAAAATCTGAGGTATCCGACATGCATGTTGGTTCGATTATGGAGTCTAATGATGCAACTTTCTTCGAGGACATATTTCCTTTGAAGGATATGTCGAGTTCATCAAATCAGGAGATACCTACTCTATCTAGTGAGGAATTCGCTGTAATTCTTGAACCCACCATTGCGATGGAACACGTTGAGAATCCTGTTGAGGGTGACAATGGAAACTCCTGTAAGGAGTAAGAGACAGAGGACTGCAAAGTCCTTTGGTGATGATTTCATTGTATACCTTGTGGATGACACACCCAGGACTATTTCAGAAGCCTATGCATCTCCTGATGCTGACTACTGGAAGGAAGTTGTTCGTAGCGAGATGGATTCCATCTTAGCTAACGGAACCTGGGAGATCACTGACCGTCCTTATGGGTGCAAACCTGTAGGATGTAAGTGGGTGTTCAAGAAGAAGCTTAGACCTGATGGTACGATTGAAAAGTACAAGGCACGGCTTGTGGCTAAGGGTTATACCCAGAAAGAAGGTGAAGACTTCTTTGATACTTACTCACCCGTGGCTAGACTGACCACAATTCGGGTGCTACTATCACTGGCTGCCTCACATGGTCTTCTCGTTCATCAAATGGACGTTAAGACGGCTTTCCTCAATGGAGAGTTGAAGGAGGAAATTTACATGGATCAGCCAGATGGTTTTGTAGTACCTGGTCAGGAAGGAAAGGTGTGCAAGTTATTAAAGTCTTTATATGGCCTTAAACAAGCTCCTAAGGAGTGGCATGAGAAGTTCGAAAGAACATTAACTGCTGTCGGCTTTGTAGTAAACGATGGTGACAAGTGCGTGTACTATCGCTATGGTGGGGGCGAAGGAGTTATTCTTTGTCTATATGTCGACGACATATTGATCTTTGGAACCAAACTTGATTTAGTCAAGGAGGTTAAGGATTTCTTATCTCGCGTTTTGAGATGAAGGATCTAGGAGTAGCTGATGTTATCTTAAACATCAAGCTGTTGAGAGATGAGAATGGTGGGATCACACTGCTTCAGTCTCACTATGTGGAAAAGGTCTTGAGTCGTTTTGGGTATAGCGACTGCACGCCTTCTCCAACTCCATATGATGCTAGTGTGTTGCTTCGAAAGAATCGACGGATTGCTAGAGATCAACTGAGGTATTCTCAAATTATTGACTCGCTTATGTATTTGGCGAGTGCCACGAGGCCTGACATCTCTTTGCTGTGAGCAAGCTGAGTCGGTTTGTGTCAAAACCGGAGATGATCATTGGCGTGCGCTTGAGAGAGTTATGCGCTACTTGAAGGGCACTGCGAGCTATGGGATTCACTACACCGGGTATCCAAGGGTACTGGAGGGTTATAGTGGCTCGAACTGGATATCTGATGCTGATGAAATTAAGGCCACAAGTGGTTATGTTTTTACACTTGGTGGTGGCGCTGTTTCCTGGAAGTCTTGCAAGCAGACCATCTTAACGAGGTCAACTATGGAAGCAGAACTCACAGCATTAGACACTGTCACTGTTGAAGCAGAGTGGCTTCGTGAGCTATTGATGGACTTACCTATGGTTGAAAAACCAATACCCCCTATCCTGATGAACTGTGATAATCAAACTGTGATCGTCAAGATAAACAGTGCTAAGGACAATATGAAGTCCTCAAGGCATGTGAAGAGGAGATTAAAATCTGTCAGGAAACTGAGGAACTCCGGAGTTATTACATTGGATTATATCCAAACATCGAAAAACTTGGCAGATCCCTTCACAAAGGGTCTATCATGTAATGTGATAGATAATGCATCGATGGAGATGGGTCTGAGACCCACCGCATGAGTTGTCCACAATGGTAACCCACTCTATGTGATCGGAGATCCCGTGAAGTAGAAGTGGAAGACAAGCTGTTGGTCAGCTGGGAGGAGAGTATCCCTATATTAACTATCCCACTCCGTGAAGATGCAATACTCTCCTGATCTGCATGGCAGGTTGATACTTATCTTAATGTGTTCCAAGTGGCTTATTCGGGTAAGCAGAGATGTTGTCCTGCAGAACATCTTCTGAGGAACACACCTATATGAATTTGACTGTTAACATCGCAGTCTGTGAGAATTGGGTGTTCTCTAATAAATTCATGAAAGGCCCTGGAGTATGACGTATATGCTCCACCTGCGGGGAAGCCTTGCGGCAGCCCAGTATCGGTCAAGAGTTTGTGTGAAACTAGTCTCGCAGAAAACTTGTAGTTCAAGGCATAGTCCACTATTCAAGTTGTGATCTAGTGTAGCATATATCTCTAAGTGGAAGTTAAACTTCACAGTCTCCACTAAGCACCGGTATATAAACAATGTTTTGAAAATAAATGGTGAAATGTGCCAATGAGACTTTGTGGGGGATTGTTGGAATTTGCTAGTGGGTTTTTGGCCCAAAGCCCAACTAAAATTGTGAAATTCTCTTGGCCCATTCATGCACACATGTGAGTGGAGTGAGTGAGGCTAAAGTTTAGTCCCACCTCATAAGTTGAGAGAGAGTTGCACCTCTTTATAAGGTGAGCTCTTCTACCACTTGTATGAGCATGAGAAGAGGAGACCTACACGCGCGCTCCTCCTCCTCGCCACGCCACGCCTCGTCACGACGCGCCGCGCCGCGCCGCGCCGCGCCGCGGGTTGCGGTATTGAGCCGAGCCGAGGACAGAGCTATGCACGTTGTCTATATTTTTGCTGCTCGGGAAAATTAATGAGTCATTAATTAATAATTAACGGACGCGTTAATTACTGAACCGTTTCCGATTCTTTTGGATACTCCCACGACCTACCCGGCCCGCACTATATAGTCAGGCAGACGTCTACTTTAGCCGCCGCCGCTTCGTATGGTTTCTCACCAGCGCTCCAGATCATTGCGCCGCCAAGCAAGTCTTCTCCATCCCTCCTTTCGGCGTGCACCGGGAGAAGGGACAGCAGGCCTTCGGAACCCCGCCTCTCGTGATCCTGTACGGGAGAGGGGCGATCAGGTTTTTGGGGAGCGCACTCGCGCGACTGCTGGCAGCGACGACTTCGCGAACGACGACTTCTTCCCCGACCTCGGCAATCTCATCCTCGACGACATGGGCGACAACGTCAACGCCGGCGGTGCTGCTCCCGCTGCACCGTATGTGATTCTATCCTTCCTGTTCGAGATCGTGGTAGAATTCATGTTTCTAGTATGTGCCCTAGATGTGATTTGTTCATCTGCTATGCTAGTTCACATGATTAGTTTAATCTCTGCTATTGCTGTCATGATCTATTTTCTATTTATTCAGATTAAATCTCGTAGTAATTTGCTCATATTTCCAACAGATATCATATTAAAACGTCAGAAGTGACAAGCATGCAACCGAACTGATCTCGAGCCACCACGGAGTCATCTCCGGTGACAATCTCTTTTGGCTGGTTTTCTCAAGTGGTTTATAATGCACTGCACATTTTACGCTGTCAAAACTAACACTGAGTAAAATCGTCTCAGCACTTTATTTCTGACGAGTGTAGCTACAGTACAAGATACCCTGCGTCGATCGCAATAACTTCTCATGGACCTACTTCTTCATCTCCGAGTTATTGCGCCATGCATGGCAACAACCACCCGCTTGCCGGCTGCCAAAATTTAATTACTGTCACGCGCTCGCACCTGCCCATCTGGCCATCTCGTCCTCCTCCTCCCTTTAAACCCCCCTGCCACTGCGTTACTCACCTCAGCCACCTCGCAGAGACAAACCCAAGAGCCATGAGCAAGTGGTGGTGCATCGCCTCCCTCCTGCTGTGCCTCGCCGTGGCGGTGGCCGGCAGGGGCATGCCTGCCGGGGACGACTGCGACACCGTTGCTCTTGCTGCCGGTCGCAACAACCAAGACGGTGCTGGTTTCGGCGAAGCCAAGACCGCCTTTGCTGGGAGCAACGGTGGTGACGGCGGCCTCTTCGGCGGTGCCGTCAACGGTGGCCCTCTCGGCGGGGGCGTCGCTGGCTTTGGTCCGCACGGCGGGTTTGGTGCCGGCGCTGGGCCCTTCGGTGGGTTTGGCGGCGGCTTCGGCGCTGGTGGCGGAGGTGGAGGAGGGGGAGGCGGTGGCGTGATACCTTGAGGTGGCCGGGATACGAGCGCGTTTGTGAACGTGGTAGTAGCTGTACGTACGTGTGTCCCTGCTTTCATTTACATGCATCTGTTAGTGTGATAAGAAGTCCTTTGATTAGCTGCGTGAGCATGCATGTGTGGCTCGTACGTGTCATGATGTCATTGGCCTCCGGGTGTGCGTATCTGATTGGTTAAGGTATAATGAAAGCAGTGGTGTGTGAGATGGTGTCTTGGTCTGAGCATGCATGCATAAAGTTAGCCGTGTTGCATTGTTTGTACTAGTATCATATTGATGCTAATTAATTAAGCTCCAAAGTCCAAACTATGTCCTTTATTCTTAAGCACTGCTGACATGCAAGTCATTTGCATCTGCTAATGCTTAGTGATATATTTTGATCTGAATCTTCCATGATTCAGAAGCGGTAGAACGAGTATTATTGGTGAAAAGTTGCAAAACTTTATATTTGTACAACGAGAAAGATCCGACGGCAAAGTAACTCGCCCGTGGCCTTTCACACGGAAGGAAACAGGGGTTGAGAGAGGCACGCAGCGTTGTTTCCACTCATTTGAAAATACTGATTTACTCATTTCAAAAAACTGAATTCACTACTTCAAACACATATTTCACTCATTTCAACACAATGATTTAACTTCAAGAAAACAATTTCTCTCATTTCAAAAAAAGACACTAGTTTAAAAAAATAATTGATTTCAAAAAACTAATTTCACTCATAGTGGGGCTTGTTTTGGATATATCATCAAAAGAAAGAGACATGTTTCAGATTATTTATCGGCTATTTATTTCAACATATTGGGCTTGTCCTAAGTTTAAGCTTGGAAAATCAAATGTATGTACTAGTTGGTGGGAGAGACAAGTGTGGTGTGAGTGAGAAAGGCGTTTTGGAGGCCGAGCTCCATGAAGGCCTTTGTTTTTGAAAATTTCAAATTCAAACTTTTATGATTCAAAAAATTCTGGAAAAAAATGCGTATATGTAAGGATGTAACTCACATGTGTGTAAAAATTCATGATGAAATACCTTGAGTTGCGACCTGTACAAAAAAGACAAATTCATGGCCTGAGAGAATGAATAGTATCATGTGTTAAACAACATCATATTTGTCTTTTTTGCACAGCCCTCATTTCAATGTATTTTAAACTGAAAATTTACAAACATGTGTGTTATGCCTTCATGTATATCTGTATTATTTTTTAGAATTTTTTAAAATATTAAAATATGAATTTTGATGAAATTTGAAATTTGTATTTGGAGGCCTCACTAGAGGCCGAGCTCCAAAAGGGATATCCGGGTGTGAGTGGAAGTAACTATTCAGGAGAGAGGAGAGGTGAGTCAGGATCATATGGTCAAAAGATGTCAGTCAAGGTGACGTCCTAGAAGAAATACAAAACAACGATCTGTAGGGACCGACTAGATGCCAATTGACTTAATTCTAAAAAATCCCAAGAGCAATATTTTGAACATTGCTCAACAGTCATCCCCACTATATTATTTATCTTGACATGTAACCTATCCACATTATCAAGCAGGTATATCATGTAAAAACGTTTTCCCACTAAGTCTTCATGTGTATGCTCCCACTTACTCTACATGTACGTGCAGCATGCCACAAATAATAATCGATTATTTTATTTTATTTGCTTCATGTATATGTCTTGAATCCATTCCAGACGTCCAACAGAAGTCCCCGTTCAACCACTCATTTGACTTCATGTGTTGTTAATGTGATCGTCTTGTTCCGAAAGCGCAAACAACTTTCTTTTCTCATTCCCATTCTGTTGCGCTTCCTGTTCATGCCTCTTTTGCTTCCCACATGCTACATAATTCCTCACTTCTCCAACTTTGTTGTCCATGCCATGTTACCATCAAGACTAGATGTAGATTTGGCTGTTGCATACGGTTGGCTCCTTTTGGCATTTCCCTGTGCTGCTCACTCTTTTCTTCATCTGGTCCATAACATATGGAGATACAACATGACAATAATGTGTTGGTTTTCATATTTGTATGTTGTTAACTAAAAAAAATCAGTTTTTATTTTGTTTACTAAAAAAATCAAATCGTCTTCTTGGTTTTTTTTTCTATCGTCCAAGTTTTTATGGATTATAAATAGAAAATCAAGTCATTTTCACTATTTTGGTTGCAAGATTCTGTCACATGTGCCCAAGGTTTGTGTATCTTATATTATAGGAAAAATGACCCAAAGGAATTTAAAGGTATCTTTTCTAAAATATTCTTTCACATTCACTAAATTTGAAAGTAAGACCTTTGCGTTTATTGTTTATATTAATACAAAATTTTACTTGCATACTAGATGGACACTATGCGACTAATTCATGACTAGAGACTACAGTTTGACTAACGACATGTATATTGTGAAACTTATGTGTTGATAATAGTGCATGCTATATACTATGAAATTTTATCTCTATGCTCTTTGTTTGTCCATATTATTATACATTATTTGATGACCAACTTATTCATGACTATTATATAAAATTTTGAATTAGTATTTAGTTTACATTTTTATCCTTAAATTTCGGCAGCAATGTGCGAAGGATTTTTCGAGTATATTTGGTTCTGGGGGAACCACATCGTGATGCTCTGTAAGGATCGTGCATATCGTCATCTCAAAGTTTAAGAGCAGAAGTAGGACATAGCTGAGGATATGGGATGGGGGGAGATCCTATGGTTTCTGGCACTTAGCAAGCTGATTCTCATGCTCCCAATGACTCCTCATTGATCTACAAGTTATAGGAAAACATGATACATATGGTAAGTTGCAATTGGCTGAAGATTTAATAATAGTTGCATTTTCCTGAAGTTCATTGCTCTAACCTGTAAGCATAGTAGTAGGGCATCCCATCCATAATATCCGGGAAGGACTTAAAGGCCAACTCAAACTGAGTGCGGGTTTTTGGAGGCCGAGCTCTAGATAGCTCGTTATTTTGAAAATACCAAAAAGTATATTTAGAAGTTTCAAAAAAATCTAAACAAAATCCATGGAAACATAAATTTATTCTGCAAGAACAAGTTCGTCTGTATCACGCATCAATTTATTCTGAAGAACAAAATTGTTATTCGTTTTTCTTGTCGGCTTGACTTAACATGGCACAGAGAAAGAATAAGCAACACGGAATGACAGGGAATGGGAAGTGGAAGAATCCTGCAGATTCTACTGGTACTGATGGTGCAATAGAAGGTCAATGTCCAGCGGAAAATTCTACGAACTGGTTATCCCGTGCTACACGAGCTGCAGAACAAGCCAAACGGAAACAAATAGCTGCCACCAAATAAGCAAAGACAGCCCTAGTTGTTGCAACACCTTCCACAGCACTACCAGCTGCATGAGTTACTCATGCGTCAACTGAGCTAACAGCACGTTCCCAAGCTCCCTTGCCACCTGACACTACTTCCCAAGCACTGTTGACACAAGACGAGTTGGCAAGATCAGATGAACCTTGTGAGCTTCAACGGCAAGAAGGTAGTTGATGGAGTCAAGTTACAGTTGCATGCTTCTTTATATGTAGTCTCGCAGTTTGATGTACACTAACACTTCCTATGTTCGTTGTTGGACTAGCACCTAGGCGCAGGAGGAAACAAACATCAGGGATAATGCTCGATAGGTTAACTAAATCCATAGGAGGAAGAATGGAGATCCGTTTAGAGGCAGGTTTAAAAAGGCCACGTGATGCTACAGAGTCAGCCAAGTTAGTATCAGAGGCAACGGTTGTCGTTAGGTGTCATGTGCGTATCCTCCCAACATGGTTTCAGTACAGGAATGACAAAGACGAAACCCAGTTCAACACCTTCCTTGACCATTTATCTGTAAGTATGGTTATGTATGGAAACTAGTAATATCGTCTTGCTCTGTCGCATGCTTTCTAGGTTGTTGATAATGAGACTCTCATAATTTTTAACAGATGAGGTTCAAGTTGGATAGCCAAGATGATGCAACCAGACAAGCTTGCACCCATGTTTTAAAGTCTGCTCTACGACAGTATCGGTATAACTTGAGGAAAACTCACTTTGAAGGCAAGGCTAACAGTAAACTTGCCCAAACATCTCCAATGAAAAATATATCAGATGAAGACTGGAGAGGCCTCGTTAAACACTGGTCTGATCCGAAGTATTAGGTACAATATATATATATATATATATATATATATATATATATATATATATATATATGTGTGTGTGTGTGTGTGTGTGTGTGTGTGTGTGTGTGTGTGTGTGTGGTCAGATCACATATTGAAGTCCTATTTACGCATGTTCCACACAAATCTATCTTCTTGTAGGTGAACTCTTCAAAGAACATGGTCAACCGTACGAAATTAAAATTCCAACAGACGACAGGATCTCGTAGCTATATTGCACACTACGAGACTCTTGTAATTAGCTGTTGTTTCACTCTTTTTGATGTACCATATTATCAGATCTATATTGACTTGTTCCAAATGCAGAGGAAAGCCCGCAAGGACCAAAAAGTACCCGAACCAAATGCTTTGGAAATCTTCAAGGACTGTCACACCAGCAAGAAGAGGGGCATGACTACACCAGTCAAAGCAGCTGCTGTAAGTCCTTAATCCTCATGCCTTTTAACTACTACTTACTCTGACTTGTGCCTTGAACTGCATGGTTTGCGGCCAATGTCTATTACTCTTTTCAATTTTATACACAATTGTCTTAGCGTATCATTGCGCCTTACAAGGTTTAAAATAGAGGAGTGATGTTCCTTTGATCTTGACCTGTAATCTAGTTCCGTACTGGACTTGCCCACACAACGTTACATTTGCATGTTTGTCTGTTCTCAGTTGTTTTGTGATATGAATGATGTCATACTATGCTTACCGTATTATAAACTTCGTGTCTTTATCCTTAGTTGTCAATACAATATGAAGAAATATACAATACATTAGCGATGGTACATGGTCATATGTTTGGAACTTGGTTTTATTATGTACTTTGCAATAAAATACAACTAATATTTTACATGGGTTCACCAGAATAAGTTCTCTATATAGACCAAAGCTATTTTGTTTGGTTTTGCTGCCTCCTTAATATCTTCTGTTCTGGTACTACTAATGTAAAAGCTCAACTTTTCAGCAAGCTATGGAAAAAATGGTGGAACCGCCACCTTCTGAAGGTGGCGAGGCAACTATAACCACAATGTCAGCTCTTGCTGCAGTGGGTTAGTACCTGTCCACTAACAGTACCAAAAAGCACGTTCCTGCGTAATACTGGGTTGGTTGTTAAGGCAATCTCGTCCAAACTGCCTCATGATCAATATATGCAAGCTCAAATCAATGTTATATCTGCGCTCTAGACACAAGTCCATTCCCTAACAGAGACCCTTTGTGAAACAAGGAGAGACATTGTTCGATTTTGTCAAGATATGCATGGTTTTGAAACCAGACTATCAGACATTTGCTATGCTGTTCAGAAGCCTAGGAGAAATGAAGACGAAGGTTATGGTGCTCCATCGGACAATAGAGCATGAAAACGTAACAGTCAGGTCAAATGAATTGAGCTTCTAAACTTCTGGTGGTGCATTTATCTGCTAGACTGTTAGCTTTTATGCCAACCTTCATTTTGTTTTATAGTTGTAATTTGTTTTGCTGTGATACAAAATTTGTTCTTAACGTGCAGCCAACGGCTGAAGAAAACAGCAAGCCATTTTTGTATAGTGTAGGGTGTTCCCTATATTTGCACTGGTGGCGATCTTTGATGCCGAGTGGATGCCGAGTGGATGCCGAGTGTGCGTGTCTAGTATAAGTGAGATTCGACAAGTCAAGATGAGCTCATGTAGCCATGATTCTTCTGCTGGTCACACAAGTGAGAGCCTATCCATGCCAATTTTGTCTTGTCTTGATTGATTCCAACACTTAACTTTCAGTTTTGCTTGCGACAGGGAAGAGAGAGATCGATAGATTTGAGGGGAGGTGATGTGCACGATAGAGACGGTCAGATACAGACTTGTATTGGAGAGGAAATTCAGAGTTTTAGGTTCGCAACACACGCCCACACATTGCCCCTTTTAACTGAACTCCACTGCAGCCCCTCACCCCCATGGCTTCCATTTGGCAGGACGTGCGCAAACACTTGTGCCTTTTGTGATAATCCCTGTGTAATTGCTAGTGCCACCTTTCTAGTGGATTTTCCCCTCATGTTTAGCTCTGATTGTTATCTACTAGTCATGATATATATGCGATTGTATACCGTTGGACGACGTCTGGAATCATCAAAGGAAAGACATAAAAATCTTGAATATTTCATTCCAGTGCTTTTCATAGGTTAGCTCTAGCTTTTCATGATACTATTTTATTTTCAGGTTTTCAAGAGGGATTTCTTCAGGACAGCTGCGCAGCTGAATGAACAAATGCTGCTACTTCAGCAAAAAGTGCAATTTTTCTGATATCCTTGTCAATTTTTAACAAAATAACAAAATATATTTCCTGTCAATGCTTGCCGGATATCGTATTGGATACTTTATCTGATTCTATTTTTTTTTGCCGGTGACGACAGTACCATATCTAATTCTTTTGCGAAACACTTACGCCTCTCGTGATGATTCCGGTGTAATTGCTAGTGTCACCATTGTTGTGGATTTGCCCTCTCTAATTTTATTACCAGTCATCATGATATGGTTGTTTGATTCCTAGTGTTCTGCACACAAGTGAAATTGTGCCATGGTTCTGTTCTAGGTACCCAAACAGTGCACTTTAGATCAAGTGTTTTCCTTCTGGTTTCATATATAATGCTCAATGATGTTTCCTTAGTTCTGAATTCTCCATTGTATTTTTACTTGAAAAATGTCAAAACATGAGCCATCAGTGATGCTACAGAGTCAGCCAAGTTAGTAAAGGAGCCCCAAAAACGCATGGGCCATCAGTGGGCCAAAAGCTAACACGGGCTGGAAATGGCTCATGTGAATCATGGGCCGTTAACGGGTACAAAGAAATTTACTATTCATTATGGGCTAGAGTCACCGTGGGCCTCTAAAGGGCCTAAAGATACGAAGGCCTCATATGGGCCGAAAGACGTCGTGGGCCATACATGGGCTGAAAGCGAAACGTGCCGGTGTTATATTCAACGGACCACATGACGTTGTTGGGACGATTTCCGTTAGGCCCTAACGGGCCATGAGTTATCGAGCCGTAAAATGGGCTATTTGCGAAGAGACAGTTAACAGGCTTTTCATGGGCCAGCCCACTAACTTTTGACCAAGTCAAACGGCTCGGCTTTGTAAGCTAAACGGGTCAGTGGTGGGCCGTCGCACGTGTCGACATATCATAGGCGCCTATCTGACCCACTGACGAGCTGACACGTGTTTCCTCCAGCCAATCAGAATTTTACACGTGGAAATTTCCCATTGGTCCGGGCTGTTAACGGGTTATCGGATCCAAAACCCGACCCGATAGCTTAACGGCATCCCGTTATAGTGGATGCCACGTGTCGGTCACCCTTGACGAAAGCACTTCTGTAACGCGCGATTTATCGTCATGGAAGTGGACACTTTCGTGATGATAATTTTGGTAATGTCATGGAACACTTCTACGACAGCACAGGTATGACTATCTTGATTCTATCATAAAATCGTCATGGATGTACATGCATGACAAAAAACGTGACCTACTGTGACAAACATGTATCATCACGTATTTTTTTGTAGTGTGAGGCCATGAAATCTGAGATAGGATCCATGTATGAGAACAAAGTGTGGACTTTGGTGGATTTGCCCGATGATTGGCGAGCCATAAAGAATAAATGGATCTTCAAGAAGAAGACTGACGCTGATGGTAATATTACTATCTATAAAGCTCAACTTGTGGCAAAAGGTTTTCGACAAGTTCAAGGAGTTGACTACGATGAGACTTTCTCATCCGTAGTGATGGTTAAGTCTGTCTGAATCATGTTAGCAATTGCCGTATTTTATGATTATGAAATCTGGCAAATGGACATCAAAAATGCATTCCTTAATGGATTTCTTAAATAAGAGTTGTATATGATGCAACCAGAAGGTTTTTTCGATCCTAAAGGAGCTAACAAAGTTTGTATGCTCCAGCGATCCATGTATGGACTGGTGCAAGCATCTCGTAGTTGGAATATACGCTTTGATGAGGTGATCAAAGCATATGGTTTTATATAGACTTTCGGAGAAGCATGTATTTACAAGAAAGTGAGTGGGAGCTCTGTAGCATTTCTAATATTATACGTGGTGATATATTGTTGATTGGAAATGATGTGGAATTTCTGGATAGCATAAAAGGATACTTGAATAAAAATTCAATGAAAGACCTCAATGAAGCTGCTTATATATTGGGCATCAAGATCTATAGAGATAGATCAAGACGGTTAATAGGACTTTCACAAAGCACATGCCTTGACAAAGTTTTGAAGAAGTTCAAAATGGATCAGTCAAAGAAAGGGCTCTTGCTTGTGTTGCAAGGTGTGAAATTGAGTTATACTCAATGCCCGACCACTACAGAAGATAGAGAGAAAATGAAAGTCATTCCCTATGCCTCAGCCATAGATTCTATCAGGTATGCTATGTTGTGTACCAGACCTGATGTGTGCCTTGCTATAAGTCTGGCAGAGAGGTACCAAAGTAATCCATGAGTGGATCACTGGACAGCGGTCAAGAAAATCCTGAAGTACCTGAAAAGGACCAAGGATAGTTTTTACACTGATACGGAAGACTCCAAGTGTCACAAACCAGATATGTATTTATTTTGAATGGTGGAGCTATCAGTTGGTGCGGTTCCAAGCAAAGCGTCGTGGCCAGATCTACGTGTGAAGCGGAGTACATAGCTACTTCGGAAGCAGCAAATGAAGGAGTCTGGATGAAGGAGTTCATATCCGATCTAGGTGTAATACCTAGTGCATCGGGTCCAATGAAAATCTTTTGTGACAATACTCGAGCAATTGCCTTAGCAAAGGAATCCAGATTTCACAAAAGAATCAAACACATCAAGAGATGCTTCAACTCCATCCGTGATCAAGTCAAGGAGGGAGACATAGAGATTTGCAAAATACATACGGATCTGAGTATAGAAGAGCCATTGACTAAGCCTCTTCCAAGCAAAACATGATCAGCACCAAGACTCCATGGGTGTTAGAATCATTACAATGTAATCTGGATTATTGACTCTAGTGCAAGTGGGAGACTGAAGAAAATATACCCTAAAGGCAATAATAAAGTTGTTGTTTTATATTTCCTTATTCATGATAAATGTTTATTATTCATGCTGGAATTGTATTGATTGGAAACCTAAATACATGCATGAATACATAGAAAGACATTGTGTCCCTAGTGAGCCTATACTTGACTAGCTCGTTGATCAAAGATGGTTAAGGTTTCCTAACCATGAACATGAGTTTTCATTTGATAACGAGATCACATCATTAGGAGAATGATGTGGTGGACAAGACCCATCGATCTTGGCTCCGCATTTACTTTACATTGTCAATGTTGAGAAAAACAAGGATTGAGCTGCAGGTGGTTGCGACCTACTCTAGCAGTTTTTGTATAGCTAAAGGCCTAAAGCTTATCATGGCGCAGTCAACAAACAGAACTTGCAAGTATTATTTTACACTTAATCAGCAGATGTTTCTCAAACACAACATGCAGGCAACTGTACAAGTAGGTTCTAAAATTCGTGCAAGTAGTCAGAAGATTTCCAAAGCAAATCGTACACGTAGCAGGAAGAAATAAATAAAATGTAAATCAAGAATAGCTTATCTTCATTACATGATTTCTCCTAAGAAGGCATGCGAGATGAACAAACTATGTAGCGCAATAAGGGGCTTGATGAATTAACAACCTAACAACAACGAGCGGCATTGCGTGGACAGAGGAAGGGAACGGTGAGACGACCAAATCGGTGAACTTATCACTGGTGCCCTGCTCCGCCAGTCGGTCGCGCATCCTTGGGATGGTAATCAGCAAGAGGTCGATGCAGGTGATGCCGCAGGTGATGCCCTCCAGCAGAAGCTCTTCCCAGAGTTGTGAAATTGCTGCACCCAATATTACCACAGCAACACGCAATAAATGTTGAAATTCAGGAAGTTGCAGATCAGGTATCCATCTCCTCTACCTTCTTCCTTGCTGCTTCCTTCTCCTCATCTGTTTGACCCCCATGAGTCTGACATGCGGCATATATGCTGCAATCGTGTGAAAAAACAGTCATTTGCAGTTAAATAAAATATCATATTAGATCAACTATGCTGACACGTGACATGTGGCATATATGCAAGTATTCATGTTAAATCAACATTCATGACCATATCAGATAACCCTTTCCTGCCAGCATTCCCAGATGCAGAGGTTGTTGAGGATCTATAGTACTAAGATGATCATATGCATCCTCAAACTACCTGATTATTAGAGGGGGAACCTTGGTTCCAAGTTGATGCATTAGTTGGGGCTGCAACGCAGATTTCAACCAACAATAAAAGATCCAAAGAAATGAAAGCATCTTCAGAAATCATAGATATCTTCAGTTTGTACAAAATAAAATCCTGGAAAGAAAAGCTTGAATCACAGTACCTTAGCCTTGGCGAGATCCGAATGCACATAAATGTAGTACAGAAAGTGATGTGTAATATCATTATAGTTTATTACAAGCCTCACAAGAATTCATGTAAAGTAAGATTAAAATGTAGCAAACCAATGTCAAATGGGTCATAGGTCAGACCACCATTGACAATAACATAGTCACCATCCCTTGTATATAAACAAAAAAGACGAAGATGTCAAGTTTATATTGCATAGGAAACCAACTATATTGTAAAGTTTATATTGTATCACAAAGTTACAGAGATGATTCGTTTGCATCACAAAGTCTCTCATGGCACCAACATCTTCTTCAGTTCTGTCTGACACCTTGAAGAAGACTAAGATCACCCTGACTTGGTACTGCATCGGCGACACCAGCACCGGGAAGAGAGAGAGAGAGATAGATACATAGATAGAGAGAGAGAGGAGTAGACCGCGACCAGATCTCATTCCCTGCCGCCACTGGTCCCCATTCCCGTCGGCCACCGGCCCGCGTTCCCCGGATCCCCCGCTGCCATCACTTGCACACAGAGAAAGGAGAGGCCAGGGCATCCCAGATAGAGAGATGAGAGGAGGCCGCTCCAGAACGATTAGGAGAAGCTAGGGGAAATAATTTTGGTAGTGTGGACTGATTTTCCACGCGTTCGTTTTGGCAGGAAATCAGTAGGAAAGACCAAAAAGGAGATGGGTTAGGTTCGGAAAATATCGATCGAGATCCTTCATTCGGAGGAATGAAACGAACGAAATCAAACCATACAATCACCGCTGCAAACTCCCCTTTAGGAGTACAGATAATAGTTAATATTCCATAACAAACTAAAAACCGAACATGGGAGGATGGGCATCTGTTCCTAGACAAATCGGTGGGAGTCAGGAATCGCTGCAAGCTTAAAAATAAAAAACAGAGGAGGTTAGGATCGATCGAGGTGGTGGAAATGACCTAGTGACTCCCCTTTAATAGCAGGCCATAAATGGGAAGGCAGCCTTTTACAGGAAATATCACGTATATTTTTTTAAATGAATGATCATTAAATTCCATAAAATTTCTATCCTAAGAATATCTAACACATTAATTTTAAGAGCAACAGTAACTAAAGAACAACAAGCAGCTAGATGTCCTCATGGTGACACAACAGTTGAGTTTGGGGATATGCAGCTTTATTTCTTCGAGAAGGCAAACAATCTGGGTCGCCGCCGGTATGAAAAAACGGTTCTTGTGCTATAAATTATAAATTTGCTTCCATAACAATAATTTAAAAATATTTAACAGGTAAAATTAACATCATATTTAGATTCCACACACTTTTCTAATAAAACTTCATATATAATATGTTAAAATCGAAGTTACGGTTTAAAGGATACCGATAATTTAGATCATTTGATTTCACTCAAATATATTCCAAAATAATATTTAAAAATATTTAACAGGTAAAAATAATCTCATATTCATATTCTACATATTTTCCTAATCAAATTTCATATATAACATGTTCAAATCGGAGTTACGGTTTAAAAGATATGGATGATTTTAAAAAGCATTTGTTTGACTTAAATATGATCCGCGGATGAATTACCTAAAACATCAGGGGGGGTTTCAAAAAATGTAAAATAACGGTTCGGTTGTGACTTAAATCCGAACATCGGGTTGATTTCAAGAAATGACAGGGACTTTTGTGTAAAATACAAAAATAACGATTCGTTTTAACTTAAAACAGGATTGCGGGTTGAATTCTCTGAAATAGAGGGACTTTTCTGAAAAATGCCATGACGGACGAAAGAAACCCAACTTGCTTCATTATTATTAGCAAATATGCCCGTGCGTTGCAACGGGAGACAAAAATTATGGGTAAGCAAATAAGTATGACTCAATATCCTGATATATGAGCATACTCTATTTTTACACAGTGGCTTATCATGTTGCCATTTTTCTCTCACCCTAGCCGATGATGGTCTTGATGTCCACGTGGTCAATATGCATTCGACGTGGTAAATCCCAAGGCTATGAGTTTGCCAGTGCATGCCACACTTGTCACTATGTTGCGCAAGGGAATGTTTAAAAACTTTTAGAACAAATCTCATTGACCACGAACTAATCCCAACGCCAAGACATATAAAGACTTTTGAAAAACTAATTAAATCCTAGATATAAAATACTTTTGAATCAGTGAACAGTTTTCCGAATCGACAAACATTTTCTTTTGAAATTTTTTATTTTCTCAAAAAAAATCATGAACATTGGTTTTGTTTACAAAAAAATTAAATGCATGAACTGGTTTCGAATTCATTAACATTTTTTGACTCAACAAACAATTTTTGAGTCGATGAACTTTTTAAAAAAATTGGGAACAAATTTTAAAAAACAAATATTTACTTTTATTTTTGTGAACATTTTCTAAAATGTCATGTACATTTTTTTCAGATTCCCGAATATGTTTCCAATAGACGGTCATTTTTTCAAAATCATGAACATGATTTTATTTCCTAACCATTTTTTCAAATTGTGATTTTTTAAATAATTTTGCGCACATTTTTGCAAAACCACCAACATTTTTTGAATCTCTAATATTTTTATGATTTTCTAAACATTTGTTGAATTCACATATTTTTTATGATTTTCTCAAACTTTTTTTTAAAAAAGTCGCAACTTTAGAATATTAAAATTCCAAATTAATTTAAAGAAGAAAGAAAACAGAATGAGAAAAGAACGACAAAAAAGCCCGCACATGGATAGGACATGCGTGGGAAAAGAACGATAAAAGATGCGGAAACTGGGGATCGAACCCCGGTCTCGCCGCAGAAATCGCCCAACCACTCTGCTGCCCATTGTTCCATGAATTCTATTCGTCGCGGCCCTTTTAAATAACCAGTGGGGCGACGATTTTTGTCCGAAAAATTGAATCGTTTTTCCACTTACGGGTGGTATTGGTGGGTAATTTTTACCATTTGGAGGGTAATTATAATGACAGACGACTGAAACCCAATTTGCTTTATTATTAAAAAATAAAAAATTAGGTAAAGATTAGGTAAAAGATTAGGGAAAGATATTGCTTTGCATTGTACGTGACCATGGGGCAGCTGTTTCATTCTTACTGGCATCCGCTCACGTGGCAAAGCTGAATGATGCATGAGTATCTCTACAGCCTGTTTGGCAAACTAACGGAAGGGGAATGGGAGTTTAACTCTAATTCCCTTTCCCCATCTCAATTACCAGCCCTCCCCCAGGTAATAGATATGTGGGACTTTTACACGTGAATTCCCTTTCCACTTCCCTGTTGAATTCCCATTCCACCTAAACAAACAAAGGAGTAAAACTCTCTAAGCCTCAAACTCCCATTCCCTCTCTCCAATTCCACCGAACCAAACACGCTCCGTTCGGTTAAAAAAAGACTAGGTCAAAATCACACAACATCATAACTGATTAAGGGACACTCATGTGAAAATCCTGATGCTGAAGACGAACAACCCCTAATCGAAACAAGAGTCCATCTGACGCAAAACAAAGACCGAGGGCTGGAAAGACCGAGGGCAGTGTGGAGGAGCTCTTAGATATTGCATCCGAGGAAAAAATGGCGGCCACATGCGTCAAAGTCACCAACACTGACCCCGGTCGGGATAAAACTTTAGCCGAAACTACGTTGGCCTAGCTCCAGCCAATATGGTCTTACGTCAGGTTGAACTTTCAACAATGTCTCAAAGAAAGGGGAAGACACTCATGGGTGCCTTCACCGCCAGTACCAAGCCATGTTGCCCAAGGCTTTCGCCCAGAGTTCAGTACCCACCACCTTGACGAGCCTCGTAAGAGGAGGTTCAGCCATTGACGATCTCCTGAACTACTCCTGAACACGATCAAGATGGAATCATCAACAAACCACACAAACTCAGAAGGTCTGCTTCGTGCATATGCTTGTTGCTTTGCTAGGTATGGTTGGTGGTGTGTTGTTCGGTTCATACAATTGAGTCCTGATTGAACAACAATCCACGGACAAAATACGACCTCTTCTTCCAAAACTAAAGAGTATTTTGCATGCCTTCATCCAATGCTGGTTAAGACTTTCTTATTCCCGTGCCACATTAAGTGAACATGATGTGGCACTAAGGCTCGCCATAGTGGAAAGTAACTTAGACTAGTAACATGCATGTTACTAGCCTACGTTACTATCTTTATAGTGGGTAATAACATAAGTATAGTGTCATGTAAGCCCTACATTAATTAGGTTGTAGACATATTACAAACACCTCTCTCATCATTAACTCTTTACCACATAAGCCAATGTGTCTTGGTATGTGTTGTGTTACTAGCTAGTAAGTTACTCCCACTATGGCTAGCCTAATATGAAAATCTGAATATATCTTACATATACTATACTCAATAAATGATCTCTAAATCTTCTTCCTTGTTGGCATGCCACCTGGCAATATAGGGCTCCATGAGCTCCCGCAGCTCGGCGTTGGACGCATGAAGCAACAACATCTCGTGCTGCATGCAGATTGTATCCTCCTCAAGCGACAACATCTCCTCCCGGATGCTGGTGGCCTCCTTGTCAACCTTCATGTCCACCACCGCATTGCCCACTGTGTAGCTGAGCCCCCACTTGGCCAGAGTGATCATCCAGCGTCCCTGCATCATCGAACAGCACGTCGTCCGTCATGTACTCATGTCATGCATGCATTCACATATAAATCAACATTATCGTCAATAAGAATGCAATGCAATGCGGTGCAGGTGGTAAATAGATTGAAGAGCTGGTAGGGCGAGCGAACCTCCATGGTGTCATGGCAGTGGCAGGAGGAGGCCATGGAGGGGCCGCCATGGACCGTTGTGGCAGCGGAGGAGGAGGAGGCCATGGAGGGGCGGAGGCTATGGACCGTCCTCGTGAAGCCGGAGGAGGAGGCCATGGAGGGGCGGAGGCTATGGACCGTCCTCGTGAAGCCGGGGGAGGAGGCCATGGAGCGGCGGAGGCTGTGGACCGTCCTCGCAATGGCGGAAGAGGAGGCCATGGAGTGGCGGAGGCCGTGGACCATCGTCCCGCCGACGGAAGAGGGCGGCCGGACCAGCCATCGCCCGGCGGCAGAGACAGCACGCAACAACTGCGACATCGTTCCTACCCTACATCGACACCTAGCGTGTTCGGGCTTGGAGGATCGATGGAGCTAGCTTGCGACTTACTCCCTCCGTCCCATAATATAAGAATGTTTTTGACACTACACTAGTGTCAAAAATGTTCTTATATTATGGGACAGAGGGAGTACTATGGATCATTCTGACATCGATCGAATATATATGGACCTGTGTATCGTTGACCGATGTTGAGTAAAAGCCTGCGGATTCCCTCTCCGAGAAGAACTCAAACAATGCCTCTATGGTACTTTATGGTTTCCTTAAATCAGCCTAGCTAATAGTGTACGGCCGAGACTCGTCACACACACCCAACAAGAGGTTTCTTCTCCCCTTCACGCTAATTCACGGTTGGTTAATTGCTAGTAGCAGTTTCTACACATTAGAGCATCTCCAGCCGTTCGCCCCCTCCAGGGCGCCTAAAAAGAGCGGCCTGGGGGCGAACCGGCACTAGCTCGGACCCTGGGGGCGACCTAGCTCCCAGTCACAATTCAGTCTCCTAGAAGCTACAAAGCACATTGAAAGAGAAATGTCATGCACCTATAGCATCCAATGATCAACTCCTTCGTACACTTTTTATGCAAAATTATTGATGAGAGAGTCAAGATCAATAGTATGCAACTCATTCTTCTGAATACAACATATTGGCGAACCATTGAGCCTTTCTGGTGATATAGTGTGGACCACAAATAATATTTTATTAATTTTAGTTTTGAAAACTTCTTTTAGCTGCAGTCAAATAATCTCAGCACTAGATCAATTTAGGAGCATGGTGTCTTTTGGTGCTTGTCGTCCTATCGATATACGATTCCGCCCAAAATCACCATCTTTCTCTCATGGGAGCCCATGCACGTCACGTTGTCAACTCAGAGCGCACGAAAGAAACACCCCGATTTGGACAGGAGAGAAGAAGCCCCGTCTCCACAAGTAAGCCAAAGAGACACCGACGCCTCAGGAGGAGAGAAAACCATCTTTACTGTTTGTTGCAACAGTTTTGCCTATCTTGATGTGTCCTAAATATTGCACATCCAAGTCTTATATCATTGAATCACTTAGATGTGCAATAATGTGTCCTAGACAGACCCTTGTTGTAAATAACATCCGACGAACACGCAAAACATACAATTAGGAAAAACATGATGTACACTTCTGATCAATTTATTAGAGAAAGACAAGCACATAATATTAATAACTAGCAATTACGCCGTGTAATGCACCTATGCGTCGCAAATATCACTCAATTTGCTCGGTTTGTGGCGCGCCGCATGGTCATGAGATGCGCTTCAGATGGTGCTGCAGCTCGGCGTTGGACGCCTGCAGCCTCTGAATCTCCTGCCGGACGCTCCTCATCTCCTCCGTGTGCGCTTTGGTCTTGTTGTTCAGGCTATAGATCCACGCATTAAATATAACGATGTTGGCAATGATGAGCCAGCCTGCTCCCTGCTGTCAAATGTGGATCATGCATCATCGTTTGTTAGCCATGCAGGTGGATGGAAGCAGTAGGCCAAATCGAATCGAATTGTCGGTTGGAGAGGTAGATGGCAGAAGCGAGCGAACCTTCATGTTCTCCGATGAGGATGATGATGATGAGGAGGCCATGGAGCGAATCGTCGTCCTCGGGGAGGGCGGCCGGCCGAGCTGCCGTCGGGCGGCGGCGGCGGCAGAACGCCACAGCAGAGACGACATTGGCCGTAGATGCCTATAGATTAATCGATATGTCCGTTGATTAACTACTAATGTAGGAGTACGTGTTAGGGCTTGGAGTTTGGATGGAGCGGCCTACGTACGTACTCCTTCGTCTACCGTGTCTCTTTTATGAGCCTACAACATGGTTACGTTTCCTTCCTCCCTCAGTGTCTCTTTTATGGTCGTACGAACGCAAACGTGAGACCAGCCCGAGCGCTTGACATCTGGCAATCCCAAACATCCGGCCCAACTTGAGTTCCAGAAAAAAAGCCCAAGCGGGGTTAGAATTAGCTGGTCCGTTTCCACCATCCTCTCATCTTCTGATGATTCATCTTCCAAAAGAAACGAACAGACACGAGATCTGTTTTCATCCCGTCAGCGACGTGGCGGCAAGATGGCTACGGCGCCCGACGATGGCATCGCGGCACAGGGCCAAGGAGCAAATGGTGATATTTACTTGCTGCAATATAAAACTGAAGCTATCATTTTCCTCTGTAGCAAACCATGAATGTTTGTTCATGCCATACAGTTGAGACTGTATCAGATTATCAGGGCAAATGCAAATGCATCTTACATTTATCCAAGAGTTGACAGCAGAATATGGAAACGTCAAACCACACTTATGCCAAGAATGGACACCAACATATACATTGCAGGTCTTGTTTACATCATATGCCACATCTTGTATGGGATAAAATTCAGAAGAAAAATAAGCAGGAGCAGCCTTTGTTCAAATTTTACAACTCAAATCACACACACAAAAAATCTACATGAACTTGTTCTGCATAGTACGTCAGCCACGCCGCGAGGGTGGCTGAGGAGGACGGCGGCTGGCATCGCGGAGCACGCCGGCGGGCAGCTTCTACGTTGCCGCGACCTGGGTCGCCAACAAACGCGGGGAATGGAGTACGCCGAGCGTCAAGGAGAACACCGGCGGCAATGTGGCAAGCAGCCAGAGCGGATCTCACCGGCGGCAGGAGCTTTTTTTCCTGAGCGTCGATCACCAGCGGCGATGTGGTAAGCAACCGGAGCAAAGCACACCGGCGGCAGGAGTTGGGGGCGTTGGAGAGGTTGGGCGTCGATCTGTGCTCGATCTGGTCTCCAGTTTGGATAAGGTGATGCTGCGTGCTTTGAGATTTGTACTTCCAGATATCAAGCGATGGGGATGGTCTCATGTTTGCGTGCGTATGACCCGGTCGTACCAGATTTTCTTCCGGCACGTCCACTCATGTATCATGCATGTCTGTCGTGGGGCCAAGTCCAAGGAGTAGCAACTAACTATTAAGTTCTTTTAGGGATCTCAAACTTTATTAATACTGTAAAAAAAATTTGTGAATACCAAATTTTATTAATATGAAACACCATTAAAAGGGATAGAAAGAGGGTTGTGAGGGCATATCAACAACAAATGGCAACCCGTGCGAGCGCTACTGAATGTTTTACAAGATCGTGTGCCTCCCACTTTGAATCACGACGACCTTCGAACCTAAAATCACATCTCTCAAAATTAGCCTTTATTTTTCTATTTCCTTCACAACTATAATATGAGGACCTCACGGTTCCTTGTTGATGTCCTCCACTACTGGCTTGCAATCGCACCCGGTCATCAAACGCCGCTCATCAAACGGTTCAAAGACAAATCATCAGCTAAAGCCAATGCCCAGCGGCACGCTATAGCTTTGAGGACTAGGAGATCTTTCACTCCTGGGAGGACAACCACCGAGGATCCGAGATATTTGCCATATTCGTCTCTGCACACCACGGCTGCTGCACCCACATCGCCATCATGAGACATACCTCCGTCGACATAGATCTTTGCATGGCCACTTGGGAAAGGGGGGGAGGGCTTCCATGTGTTAGAAATCATTATCGCGTCCACGCTTCTGCAGTGCCATTGTTCTCGTAATCCTCTTTAGGCTATCCAACTATGAAATAAATCCTCAATAGATGTGTTTGAATTGGACATTGATAAATTGTCTCGTGTATTGCTTTTCTGCGTGCTATCCAAACCGCCAAGGGAGTGTCTACCATCTTAATAAAATCTGCATGGGGTAACTGACTATAAACTTACCAACTCAATTTGCGAACCAACTTGCGATCGGATGGTTAGGAGGAGAGTGGTATCCCTAGCCCATCAGGGTTCAAGTCCTAGACATGGCACTGGCGCTCGTATTTTCCTACAGTTATTTCACAACTTTTGGCAATGTGTGTTTAGTAGGAGGAGATGTTTCCTTCGACGATGAATGTGTCTTTGTCAATCTCAAGATGATGTGTCGACTCAGTTTCTCGGAGGTGCTCATAGGGGTAGGGTGTGCGTACTCGCATTTTCTTGGATTTATTCTGGGACTTTCAGCGGTGTGTGTTAAGTAGGAGGAGACGTTCCCGTTGACTATAATTTTTTTTGTCAATCTCAATATGATGTGCCGGCTCAGTCCCTTAGAGAAGCTCATAGAGACAGGGTCTGCATGCGTGTGTTCATAGGGGTGAGTGTATGTGCATATTATAAGCGTCTACATCTGTACATTGTTAAAAAAACTCAATTTATTATTCAAACGGTAAGGGCGGCGCTAGCTGCTGGTCGCACCCGCGGCGTATGATAACATGATTTTGAATAGCACAATCTCCTTCCTTCCTCCCCTTCGCACCTTCTTCACTGAGAAACAACGCATGCCGCGTCGCCATGGACAACCGGCACGCCAGATTTCAAAGCATTGCCCGGCACGTCTCGCTTGTCGACACCGGTCACCGCCATAGTATTAAATAGCCGGCTATAGCTTTTTCAGCATGGTGCTGCTAAATGACCGCCTTCATAAATAGTCCGCTATAGCTGATTTGGAGGCCCGCCGCTATTTTCAATAGCCCGCTATTTAAAACATTGGTCACCGCCCTCGCCGCCATCGTCGCATGTGTTTCTTAGCGGCTCCGTGCATCCAGCAGCATGCGCTCGTGGTTGCAACTCGCAGTGGCGACAGCCGTAGTTTCGGTGGCGATGGTCGCTGGTCGTAGCACCTCCGACAACGAGCTTGCGAAAATGTACTCTCCCTTGGGTTGTCGTAGCAGCAAAAACTCTCCAACGGTCGTAGCAGACGATTCCAGAAAAAAATCTTGCAGTTTTTGCCCCGTCACCATGGCAGCAAAAGGACTCACCGTTTATAGCTTTTGTGGTTGCTAGATGCAGCAAACAACACGCGCCAACCCCCGTTTCCCCCTAATGTTTCCATCATAGTTTTAGCAACAAAAAAAATAGCCAGCCCCAACTTCTGTCATTGCTGGTTGTAGCAATCGTGCACCACATATTGCCGACATGGCCCCACCCCCACCATTTGATACAAAAGTAGAGAACCGGTTCCAAGATCCGGCGGTGCTCTTCGTACCACCAAAGATTGCTAATTGTAGCTCGCTGATGGAGCCATGATAGCAAACAGCGACCGCGGTTCCAGCTCGTCGGGCGCACTGTCCTAAATCTTTCATCGCAGATAGGTGAGGTAGCACAACCTGGCGCGGTCGCTCCCAACATGGGGTGGGAGGTGTCGGGTGGTAGTCCCATGGTTGATGACTTCCTGCCATCCGAGGAAGAAGCTAGATTGCTTCCATGGATAGAGAAGACTGGGTGGGGGGCTAGAATCCAACAGACCTTTCCTGGGCGTTGAAGGAATCTTTTATTAAATAAGACACGAAAGTACTGTGGGGCGCCTCGGATGATCGAGGTATACGACTCCTTGGCTAAAGGTGAAATCCCTTCAGGAGATTGTGTAAGGTGAACTAGCTTGTAAGGCCGAAGACGGAAGACTGAGAGTAGCCTCGAGAGGCTGAGGAATCTCCTCAGCTTGATGACCAATTCAGGGGCTACAACCGGTGTCATGGATTAGGGATGCTTAGCATGTCGGATGCCACTCCTTTAGGGATGCTCAGCATGTTGGATGTCAGGGCACCTCTAACGCCGACCCTCAAACTGCCCATATACGCCTGAACTGTGTTGTCCGGATGTGTTTTGCCTTTCAACCTGGGCCTGCATCGGTCCGTCGAGCTCATAAACCGAGGACAAAATGAGGATGTAGTAGTCCAGATATCCGTCTGGCCAGTGGAAAGTCACCACGTGCCCTCGTCCGTGCATGATGGGCGGAAGGCCCATGCTATTTGGCGGAAGGAGAATTTGTTATTACCTAATTAGCATGATCTTTGGCGGAAGGATTCAAGCTAGCTGGCTTGCTTTGGCGGAAGGCACATAACTATCGAGCTAAACGTGATTAACTTCGCATGTGCCAAATGATGGAACATGGCACCGACGTTAATATCTTTTTCTCTTTCAAAATGCATTGCTTTTACCAAAGTGTTTGGCGGAAAGGTGCATGCAATGCAATGCATGCATTGGCGGAAGGTGCATGTAATATATGTTGCTTGTTTTGCGGAATGTGTTGTTTCATTTTATTTAATTGACCGTTGTTTAGGGTCAATTAACAAAAGACCGCTGCGGACATTTTATGGCTACGGTTGGATGGTTGTCTTCCGTGTCCTTGTCCACGGACTATTTATCTCTGTGCGTGAACAGATGCCGGAGCAAATTTAGGGGTTAGCATTGGAGATGCCCTTACATCTTTGAGTGTTGAGAAAAGCTTTCATTATGGTCTGGAGATGATACCATCCGACTTCTGTTTTATCAGTATTTTTATAGATATATATCAATCAGGGTGCGTAGCCATTGGATGTAGTTGTTGTACATCACAAGTGTTAGTGAATATAACACATACATGCACAGTGACAGTTCACCACCACTATCTCAGGTTTACCCATTTGGCATCACTCATTCTAGGGTAATAAACAACGTTCCAGCCTATACATAACACAAGCCACATCCAATGGGGTGTTCAGTTGACAAGGAATATTCTAGAATGAAATCATTAATCAAACACCATAAGCACAACTAATTCTAGGACCCCTATAATTTCCAAACGTTCGGATTTTAAGAATCGCAACCCGGCATTTTTTATGACAACCTTAGTTAAGATGAGGTGGCAAGTTTAGTTGGCAAACATGGCAATTTTGTTTGCCGACTAAACTTGCCACCTCGCCTCAGCTGAAGTTGCCATGCAAAATGTTCAGGTTGTCATACTTAAAATCTGAACGTTTGGGATTTATCATTTCTGTAATTCTAAACCAGATCGCATATTTTTTGCATGTGTCCCCAAATGCGACTTGCTTTACCAAATGTTTGATGAGGAAATGAACGAAGCAGACATATTAGTTTCGATAAAGAAACTAAGTACCTGCTTGTCAATTAACTCAACCGACTAGCATGATTTTGTTACGTGGGGAATTCATTATGGAAGGCGCAGGGCAGCAGGGGCAGGTTAAGCTGTGGATAGAAAAGGGCAGTTTGATGTCCTGAAGGGTGCATCTGTTTTGGTAATCTCCAGATCGGATAAGGTAGTGTTTGAGTCGGATTCCAATTGGAGTCCAATGTATGTCAAAGTAGTACTAGTCCGTGTCCTATATAAAGGACACACCCATGTAAGCTTAGAGGCAAGAAATTATCAATAAAGTCTAGTTTCTCTATCTGTGTTTTCTATCTCTAATCCCCGCTATCTTCTGTTACTATGCCGGCGACGCCGCCGCCCTGTCCACAGCCCATTGACCCCCAAGCACCTCCAAGCCACGGAGTAGCCCTCCGATCCATAGGCGGTTCCAATTTGGTATCAGAGTTCATGTCTGGCCCTGGGGACAACACCGAGCATGAGGTCTCTCTTCCTGACACTAAAACATGGGTGCTTCATCAAGAGCAACTCACGACCCTGCAGGAGCAGCTATGTGATATAGATTATGGCCTACGAGACTCGTCCACCAGCCAGCGATTTCCTGCTTGCAAGGTTTTTTTCAACAATATCAAATAAATAACTAAAAGTCATCATTAGTACAGAACTACAGATATATAGTCGAACTGTAACCCTGAAGAAAGCATCTTGTGGTCAGCACCAACAAGGCATTATCCTTCCGTATCTAACTTCGTAGGTCATAAGGACATTTGACAAAAAAATCATCAACTTCAAACAATACTCTTGTACTCCCTCCATTTCTAAATATAACACCTTTTAGAGATTTCAATACGGACTACGTACGAATGTATATGGACACCCCTCCCCTCCCCTCCCTGGCAGCTCCCACGAGCGCAGCCGGGGGGGGGGGGGGTCCTCGCTCCTCCCTCCCCTCGCCGCCACCCCAGCTCGGACGACGGCGGGGCGTCTTCCTCCTCCGCGCGGCACTGGATGGCACGGGCCATCCTTGTTGGGCTGCGACACGGCGATGGCGGCTGGCGACGGGGGCGCGGCCTGCCGGCGGCGGCGTGGGTGGTGGTGCGGGCTGGGGGCGTGCCCTGCTCCCGGCGGTGGTGGTGTTTGGGCGCGGGCCTGATCTATCGCGGCTGCGGCTCAGGTGACCTGGGCCCTTGTGGTGGCGGGGCTTCGGCCCGCCGCAGGTGGTGGCTTGCTCCGGTGGCCGCCCCTGCTACGGCGCTCCCTAGTGGTGGTGGGCCTGCCAGCCCCCGGCCGATCCAGTGATGGCAGGGGCCGCGGGTTGTGCTCGGCATGGATGTGGGCTACCACGGCGTGGTGGTGGCTCATGGCGGTGGTCAAGATCGTCTCACGGCGGCTGCTGGACTTCTTTGGCGTCGGCCCGTAGGTGTGCGGCCTGTGAAGGGCTTCGACCCCTCTTCTCGATGCCCGGGCGCAATCTTCGTCTATGGGATGGCCCTCTCCCTTCTGCGACCCATCGCTAGTCTCGTGCACGGGCAGCAGGACCGAGCTCGTCTCGCGCCCGACAGCAGGACCTACTCGTCTCGCTCCCGGCAGCAGGACCGAGCTCGTCCCGCGCCCGGAGCTGTAGGATGAATCGATGGACTTGTTTGCCCCGGGATCCGATCGTCTCTTCCGCTGGGGTAGCGGCAGGTGTCGGGTGAGGTGGTTCCTGGGTCTTGGATTCTGGGGCGGCGGCCCTGGTGGTGGTTGTGCGGTGCTCACGCAGAGCCAGTCGCTTGGTACTGCCCGGTGGACATGGCCGTGTGGGCGACGTGGTTGTCGGGGGTGCGGCGTTTGATGGCAATGAGTATTGGCCGGGGTGAAAACCTGCTCTATCTTCGGACAGACCGGCAGCGGCGTAGCTCGTTGCCTTCTTAAAGGCGTTGTCGCGGCTCTCTCATTGTCTGTCGTGTGGTTCCTGGGGAAACCTTGATCCTCGGATCGGGCGGTGGCGGCGCTCCGGTGTCGTAACCTCCTGAAGGCACCGTCTTGGAGCCCACGGTTCGTCGTATGTGGTTGCATCTCTTCGTGGTGGCAGTGTTCACTAGTGGAGCCCCGGTTGCTCGAGTAGTGCTTGGGGTCGTGTTGCTGAGCTCAGTGTCCATGTATCTTGCCTTGGGTGTGTGCGTGTGTTGTGGTGGAGTGCGTCTGTACCAGGATGTTGTTGATCTTGCTTTATTTATAAAGCGGGGCGAAAGCATTTTTCGATAATGTATATGGACGCATTTTAGAGTGTAGATTCACTCATTTTACTCGGCATGTAGTGTGTATTGGAATCTAGAAAAAGACTTATATTTAGAAACGAATGGAGTATATTTTAAAAGGTTTTCAAATTAAGAAACACAAAATGCTTACTCAATACGTATGACAACTCATAAGCAGGAAACATAATAGCTGCAGCGACGTTAACTAAATGAACTACATCAACTAATGAAATAAGATATTGGACCATTAAGCGCTGATCGGTCAACGTATATGATTTTGATGTATCAATTTATTGCCTAAACTCATAATTTCAGCATATAATGAAATTGCTTATTTGGAGCATCATCGGGTTCAAACAAGATTTGTGAAAAAAAAAAGTAACCAGAGGCAGTGAATCTCATTTAACTCAGGCTCCAGCAGAGTATTTCGCTAGCTAGCTGTTGGTACCATGACTGTGAGCACAACTTTCGAAATTCAAACAAAGCACACAATCAATGGTACAGCGCAAACGATAATCTATTATTATATCTAAATAGGAGCACCCCACTACCTGATTTTGCTGCCCTCACAGTTAACCACGTCACCACAAATACTTGCATCCATTCGATTAACCACGGGTGGCCAGATCTGCAGTTCTTGCGTTGAACCTCCCGCAGTCTATCCCCCTTGCGTTGGTTCCACTTCCACGTTGCTCCACCTCCCTTGGCTCCTCACCTCCAAGAACGCAGCACCAAATGCAGCCGCCTATTCCCCTTCCACTTTCACTTTACGGAATGAATATGCACACGACACTATGTGCCCGATGTGCAGCCGATAAATAATTTGCACCGTCAGATGCTTTAGGGACCAAAATACTGATGGCTGGATGGGAAACGTCGTCTGCATGTCGTCTAAAAATATCGGCTGTATAGCAGTGCTCTTCACTTTAATTCCCAACCAATCTGGCCTTCGCTACTCCATCTTATTGGTTCGCATCTCCAAATCTGACACCAGTGCGAGATGCCGCCTCCCACGCTCACAAGCCACGCCAAATCGGCGGCTTCCCGTCCATGAGTACTCGCCTCCCCCTGGTAGGAATCAGTGCCCAGCTGACCTGATGTTGTTGCTGATGCGCTCTTGCTGATGTGCTCTTCCTGTCGTCCAACGCGGCGTGCCTCGTCGGCAGGCCGGCAGCGCCGGTTGCCGAACTCTAGCCCTTGGGCGGAGAGGTAGGGGTCTCCGCCAAAGCTAGAAGTTCATCTCTCAGGAACGCTGTGGTGGAAGGATGTTGTTCGGCGCCACTGACCATGCCCTCAGACTCAGAGGCGCAGCGCTGGCGATCAGGAGGTACGCCTTCAATCCAGGCTCTTTCTGTATGATCCTCTGTGCAGAGTGCAGACCGTGTAACTGTGACCGTGAACCATTTTTTTCATCAGTTTACTTGCAAAACGGTGAAGCAGTATGGAGGACTTGATCGTTGACACCAGAAGAAAGCAGTACCTGCAGCTGCAGGGCAGCAGGGGTATCTCACATCTACTCCCTCCGTTCGGAATTATTTATCGTAGAAATGAATGTATCTAGACATTTTTTAGTTCTAGATACATTCATTTCTGCGACAAGTAATTCGGAACGGAGGGAGTATATCTCTTCAGCAGCCACCAGTCAGGTATACGTGTAGTGGAACTATGTATGTGCATTGTGCAATCTATTAATTTTGCATCTGACGGACAAACACATCGATCATATTCTTAATCCATGCGTCTTATGCCGTTCTGACATACTTCACCCATGACACTTTTTTTTACACAAAAACTAAACCAGAAAAAGATTCTGCAAATAGTGTGTTTCTCTCATGCTCATTCTGTTAGCCTACATACCTCTTTAGAGAGCACAAGCTCCCATATCTGAATTTTATTTTCGACATTGAGTTATCATATGCGCATTTTGTTAGCCTACTTACTAATTTAGAGAGCATGGGAATATGAACCTGATGGCTTCTATTTGTTACAGTTGAAAAATATGATACGATACCTACATGTGATGGATGGCAAGCTTATATTCAGATTTGTTCAGATCTCACCTGTCACAAGTGTCGGACAATTTTCTTCTGATGGCAAGGATGTAGGACAATTTGGTGGTCCTTGCTGGTATTGTTGCCGCTCCCATTAATAGACAAGTATCGGACGAGACAAAATTTTCAGCGGGTGGCTCAAACGGGGTGGTCCATGCATGCAACAGTCTACAACAGTCTTACCCTGCCCTCCCGAATTCCTCATTTCTTTAGCTTTTACATTCAACCAACTGAACTTACCATTTTTTATGGTATAAGCATGGATGAGTTGATTGGTTCCGTTCACTCTATTTCTCCTACTCATAGGAGCGTCAGTGGTTTTAATCTGCTGCCAGTTGCCTGGCACTTGGTGAGAGACCTATGTGATATTAGAGCACTTTCATGTAACCTCTTTTGAAGTACCTCTGTCCAGGTACAGTTTCTAAAAGAATAGATAAGTCGCATCACTGAAAGGCAAAGGTTTTGCTTTTTTGGCAACAGTCGACATATTTGGACAAAGTCCATGTGTAATAATGTTACTTCACTGGGTTTTGGTCATACATTTATTTGAAATTTTTTGATTGGTGATATATCAGTATCTCATTTGGTTGGTACTGCATATTTGAACATTGGACACACTATCGCAGTTTCATCTGGTACTATTTTCACATTGCACATAAACTATACACTTGCAATTTGAGTTCACAAGTTTTACTTGATTGCTCATTTTAATCAAAGCACTATTAATCTCTACTTTGGCAACACCCCACCATTAACTTCCTTTATAGTAGTACAGCAAAGCTCTTTCAAGCTTAGTGATGGTAAGAATTAATTTTGTATTTAGCTGAATACAAGGTGCAGACAACTTTATCAGGAAAAATAGATCGAAAAGGGTAATATCAATAATTATTTTTTTCCAACGGAGCCAAACAACCTATTAGTAAGTCCATTGCTTTCTTAACTCTAGCAAGTCAATTTAGCTGTCTTTTGTTTGCCGAAATTCCATTTAAGTGTCCGTATTTATTTTAATATTATTTGGATTTATATAAATTATAAGAAACTATGCATGTGTTGTTTTTGTTAGGTTGCACATGTGTACCCATCAATAGGTTCTTATAAAATGTTCCGTAGCAACGCGCGGGTATCACCTAGTTCACATAGTGCAAGACGCCTTTGCCTAAAAATTAAAAAACCATTCGCAGCATGAAGGCACTAAAGAGTAAATGGGCACACACAAATTACAGGGCAACAAAGATCAGTAGAGCAGTAGAGCATTACAGCCAAGATAAACAAGAACATATATATATACACGTAGGTCTATCTCCTAGCTAGTCCTAGCGTTGCACGTTGAGCATATCTCCTTGGCCCCCATCAGCTCGCCTTGCAGGGCATCACTTGTGTACTTGCTCAGCAGCTCCTCCTTCTTCTCTAGCACCGTTCGCTCAATCTCCTCCTCAACCTCCTCCTCCACCTCCTCGAACAGCACCTCTCTAGCAGTAGCAGCCTCCCCACCACTCCCACCTGCTGCAGCCGCCACCTCGCCACTCGCCACATTCTTCATGGCCTCCCGCGCCACACGGTGCCACTCCGTGACAACCTCGTGCCGCATGCGCTTCTCAGCAGCAGCCTCATGGGGTTCAAGCGCACCGTCCTCGTCGTCATAGTAATAGTATCTGCAGTACCCGGCATTGATGCGCTTGTGAATCCCGTAGCGGGTGCCGCGCTTGCGGACGTCAAGTGCCTTGTCAAATAGCTCACGGACGCCGGGGAGCTTCTTGGCAGCGCCAAAGTAGCGGTAGCCCGGTCCACGGCCCGAGGGGTTGGGGATGGCGACGATGTTGCCGTCGAGGTCGGTCATCAGGGCGGCGTTGGAGCTCCGAGAGTAGTCGTGGCCTCCGAGCTCGAGGATGCGGCGCTCCCAGTGGCTGCGCTCGCGGAGAAGCTTGTTGATCTGGTCGTTGAGATCTCGGAGGCGGTGCTCCCCGAGTCCCTCGTTCTGGATCTCGGCCAACCTGACGCCGATCTCGCGCAGGACCTCACCACGCCAGCGGTCGGCGTCGGCGAGGTCCCGGCACTGGGAGGCGAGGTACGGCCGGCGCTCGCGGGGCTTGCTCTTCTCCTCCTGCTTCATCGTGGTGAAGCGGTTCAGCAAGGACTGCGCTTTCTCCTCGTTACGAGCCATGGTGGGCGGTCGCGCACAGCGGCCGGTGGCAGCGGCGCCGATGTTCGCTCGCGAACTTGGGGACGAGGGTTTGTGTGGACGAGGGATTGGGGTTTGCGGGCTGCGCTACCTTTATGTATTACGTTATATATAAGAGGAAGCAGCTTCGATGGCTCACCTGGTTCGTATCCGCTCCGGGCTCTGCGTTCGCCGGACCAGTCTTTTCTTTTCCGTTAACTGGTGAATGTTCGCTGCAAAGTAACTCCCAACGAACGTCCTCGCAGCCGTTTAATCAAGATTAAATGATGACATTTAAAAAAAAAATCTGAAAGTGTCTTCTAGGATGAAATTGTCATGCTAGCTAGTCTCAAAATATGTCACCCTACAGCTAAAATTGCAACGGAAATTGTTCGAAATGTCACTCTCTTCAGCGAACGTCCGCCAACTAAAAGATTCTTTTTTTATTTTTTATTATAGCAAAATTATCTCTGACAACTAGGTGTAAATCCACGCAAAATAAAAAGGACCCTAATGGCAAGCTAATGTTTATTCTGTGAGAATGAACATTTTGTAACATGTTATAACCACATATGCTCACATACACGCATATACATTCATCCCTATGAGTACACGCACGCACACCTTATGTTATGAGAACCTCCGAGATATCGAGCCAACACAACTGCTTGATATTGCTGAAGTCATCACTGACGTCTCCTAGTCAATGGAAACACCTCCTCCCATTGAACGATCATTACTGGAAACACTGAAATAAATTTAGCAAGATAAAGGCACCAGTGCCAAGTATATGTTTTAAACTTTAGTGAGCTGGTTTCACCACACGGATGTTCCTCTCAACAAAGCTTATATGACCAAACACCGATTTTCCTTGTCCTTTGCTCAAAGAATCACTCCGAGAAACATTCAAGAATTGTCATGTTAGAACAAAGAGTTTTGTTATCCTATAATAGAAATATTTGTCATGCTAAACAAGCAAAAAATGACAAGCTATAGAACAAAAATTGCCATACTACAACAGAGAAAATTGCCATGCGTTTCAGAAAATTGCCATGTTGCAGTAGAGATAATTATCATGCTAAAGAGAAGAGGAAGTTGCTCACATGTTTAGAAATTGACATGCGCAAAAGAGAATTACCATGTTAGCAGAAAGGAATTACCATGTTACAACTGAAAAATGGTATGGTACAACAGAGAAAATTGTCAATTTACCATGCATGTGTAGGAATTACCATGCTACAGCGGGATGATTCGCCATGCTATGCAGAGAAGTAGTCATGCATGATTTTAGTAATGTGCATGCTTCACATCGTGGGTGGATGTCATGCTACACGAGGTTGTTTCCTTGGGTGGGTGCATCAGAGGGAATGTTTGCGTTGTTCTCTGTGAAGGGTGCATAGGAGAGGGAATGCCCACGGGAATTGCCATATGTCATCACTTTTAAAATTCATGCTAGAATCGCCGCTTTACGATTGCATGTGTCCCGAGAGTACTCATGAAGATCCCGAAAGGTTGTAGAAGGTCCTGGAAGATTTTGAAAGGTTATAAGAACTTCAAAGATATTCTAGAAGGGCCTTCATTGCAAAAAAAAAATCTGGAACAATACCTTTGTTGCAAAGATTTTCTGCAACAAGATCTCTGTTGCAAAACTTCCGCACCCGCAACTCTGTTGCAATGGTGAAAGACAGCGCTCTGCTGCCCGATGTCTGCACATCAGACGGCTCGCGAGGCGGTGGATCTTTTAAAAATATCCGTTAGCCGACGCGTAGCAACGCCTTTTTTTTTATTATTATTTGTCTCCATATAGTCTCATAGAACAAATGTTCCTATGTTTTATACACCTATATTATATACTCCCCCCGTGTCTGGCCTAGGAACGTCCCCATGCATGTGAATCGTGGGACCAAGTCGAAGGCAATGCAAATTAACTACTTCCACCATTCCATATCGAAACTACTTTGCGCACCACAGAGGCATGGCCAATTCAAGAAGGATGCAAAATCTGAGGATGTACTGAAGTTTGATTTCTAACACCACCGGCTTCATTAATAGCATCGTCCACGGACATGCCATTGTATGTACAGCAACATCCGTTCCATATTAAGTATTGTCGGTACTAAATCAGCGACACTTAATATGAAATGGATGGTGTAATTATTACTAGTAACCAGCTTACTGTAATTACTTCTTCGAAACAGTAAACCAAGAGCCAGCCGGGCTTTGCTTGGATCAAATTAACCTGTCGCCAGACATCTTGGACTAATCGATCGACCCAGCAATATAATCAAATTAACAAGCACCATCGAAGCCATCAAATTAACAAGCACAAAGTTGTACAGTTTAGGCAGAGTAGTACTGAAGATACAGGTCCAGCTGTTGTCTTTGTCCAGGTTTGAAGACGCAGCAAAACGAAGATCTTCACATATGTTTGAACCGGGCTAAAACGTAGAATGGCACCACGCCTGCATGTTGTCTCGAGAAATAAAAAGAAAGAAAGGAATAATGGTAATGGATCATCCATCCTCTTCGGCATCGAGCAGAGCACTGGTGCCCGCCAGCCGTCAGATTTAGCTCAGCTCTCCTTGCGATCGCCGCCAGCTCCGACCCGGCTCCCTTGTCGTCGGCGACCTCCACCGACGGGAGGGTATGCAGGGTCAAATACAAGAGAAGAAGAATAGGAGAGAGGTGAGCATTATGTCGAACGGATCGCGTGCACTGGCAAGGCCGGGGGGGGGGGGGGGGGGGGGGGAGTGAAAGTCAGATAGACCATGTGGGGCTTGTAGATGTTGTGGATGATGGAGGCCCTAGCGAGGAGGGAGGCGACCACCACGACCCCCTGCGCCCACCCGGGGTTGATCGCTTTTCAATTTTTTTTTGATACAAGGGTGTGTATGCAATTTCTTTGCCAAATCAGCTCCTTACAATCGGACTCCGCTTTTCAGAAAGTGATCAAACGCAACAAATCGAGCGATCGGTGCTTTCTGCAAAAAAGATTGCCAGAAACCTGATGGCTTTTGCAAAAGAAAAAAAAATAGGAACTAAGTATTCTTCCGCCAATCTAGCCGTAATAACTGAAATTGTTTTTATGAAATAAGACTAAAGTAAGAGTATTTGAATAGGTCTGGCACTCTTCTCCTCTCTAGGACCGAAAGCCCCATCCGTCATCGACTCCACCGCGAATAACGTGGCCCCTGTCTCGACCTCGGATCTCTGCGCCACTTCTTCTAGGAAATCGGTTGTTTGGGACAAAAATCTCGATTGCCTGAGAAAATAGATGTGTCGTTTACGTTTGGTTAAGTTCCAATCCTCCTCCTGATGTCCGGCCGTGACACGTCACCACCCATGCATGACAGTCCTGGACCAATGCAAAGGCTACGAAAATTCAAAGGGTGTGACTATATCATATCTAGATGCGAGATAATATCTCACATTTAATATGAGGTGTGTTCCCTTTCTCTCGCTTTCAACTTCATTACCTCATACATGTTTGTTTGTGGGCTTGTTTGTTTTGGTTGACATTAGTCCAGCCCGGCACAACATGTTTCGCGCCAGTGCACTGTTAGGCTCATACGAGTGCAACGCAAGTATGTGTGGACACATAGTGCTACTAAAACTACTACACGAGAGCTCAAGTCCCTCATCTTCTACACACGTGAAAATTTGCTAAAGAAAAACAAAAGAATGGCCCAAAGCACATGGACAAAAACCACATGCAAAATGGACATGCCACATGCAGATCGAGGAAGTAGTACAGGACCAGCCTAAAAAAAAGCTAAAAACACAAATCTTAAAGCCATGACTAATTCTCTTTAAAAAATATTCAAGTGTTTCAAAAATGTGTTTGTGTTTAGAATAAATGTTTACGCAATGTAAAAATAAAAGGTTAGTCCCAGTTGCAAGTTGAGGTGGACTTCTAACTGGGGCAGTTGAGGCAGAAAAAACATCGGGCCCAGTAGCTGCAATATTTAAAATTGCTATACATTTTTCAAAAATTTAATAAAAAATAAAATTCCAGAACATTTTTTTGAATTTTTAAACAAAACTTGAAAATTAGAATATCTGTTGAAATTCTAAAACAAAATTGAAGCAATTTTTTTTTGAATTGGCGAACACAATTTTTAAAACACAAACATTTTAAAAATTCTAGATTTTTTTAAAACATGAACATTTTTTGAATTGGTGAACAAGCTAGCCTTATATACAAAATGATATGACTCAAAAGGTGTTACGTGTAGTGGATGAACTTGCAACTGGGGCAGAAAAGGTTCACCCCAACTATGAGTCGGGGGTGCACTTGCAACTCGGACAAAAATAGGTTGGTCCCCAGTTTCTAGTCGAGGGTGGACTTCCAACTAGGAAAAATGTAGGGGCCAGTTGCAAGTCGAGGGTGAGATTGCAACTAGGAGAAAAAAAAGGTCAGACCATAGTTGCGAGTCGAGGATGGACTTACAACTGGAACAAAAAAAGGCCAAACCCCTTCTGCGAGTTGTAACTATCACAAAAAAGATCGGCCCCCGGTTGCAAGTGGGGGTGGACTTGTAACTATGAGAAAAAAGGTTATGCCCCAGTTGCGAGTCGAGGGTTGGATTGCAACTGGGGCAAAAAAGGTCGGGCTCTATTTGCGTGTAGATTGTGTGGACTTGCAACTAAAAAAGGTGGACCCCAATTGCGAGCCAAGGGTGAACTTGCAACTGGGACAAAAGAAGGTCGGATCTCAGTTGCGAGTGGATGGTGGACATGCAGTTAGGACAAAAAGATCAGGGCCTCGTTGCGAGTTGAGCGTGAACTTGCAACTGGGACAAAAAAAGGTGGGCTCCAGTTGCAAGTCGAAGGTGGACTTGCAACTAGGGAAAAAGTGTTGGGGCCTAGTTGCGAGTCGAGGGTGGCATTGCGACTCGGAGAAAAAATGCCTAACTCAATTGCGAGTTGAGGGTGGACTTGCAACTGGGATAAAAATGATCACGCCCCAGTCGCGAGTCAAGGGTGGACTTGCAACTGAGAATACAATGCGAGAAAAATTAGTTGGGCCCTCGACGGTAGACTTAGAGCGGGGCCCCGACCATGATAGAACTTCTTTTTTCTTGTGTCTTCCAATTCTATGTTGCAATTTAGAAACAACATAGGGAACAAGTTGCCAGTGGGATGTGATAATGATTCGGCAAAAGCAAAGCCAAATAGGCAACGGCCAACAATATGATACGCGACAAACAAGCAGTGACAAGCGAGGCGGAAATAAAGCGTTTGCACAAAAATTGCAGAAACTAAAATCAAACAATAACAAACTTAGATAAGACATCATTTGAAAAAGTTCTAAATTTAAAATACTCTTATTAAATTTAAAAAGTCATGGACTCTAGAAAGGTCGGACCCCAGTTCCGAGTCGAGGATGGACTTGCAACTGGAACAAAAAAGGTCGGACCCCGGTTGCGAATTAAGGGTGGAGTTGCAACTAGGAAAAAGAAGACCGGCCCCCACTTCTGAGTGGAGGGTGAACTTGCAACTGGGACAAAAAAAGGTCGGACCAAGTTGCGAGTCGAGGGTTGGATTGCAACTGAGGCAAAAAAAAAGGCCGGGTTCTAGTTACGAGTCAAGGGTGGATTTGCATGTGGGACAAAAAATGGTCGGGCTCTAGTTGAGAGTCAATGGTGGACTTGCAACTTGGGCAAAAAAGGTCGCCTGAGTTGCGAGTCGAAGGTGGACTTGCAACTAGGACAAAAAAATGATGGGCCCCAGTCGCGAGTCAAGGGTGAAGTTGCAACTATGACAAAAAAGATCGGGCCCTAGTTGCATGTCAAGGCTGAACTTGCAACTGGGACAAAAAAGTTTGGGCCTAGTTGCGGCGGACTTGCAACTAGGACAAAAATGGTTGGCCTAGTATTGAGTCGAGGCTGGATTATCAACTAGGACAAAAAAAGGTTGGCCCTAGTTGCAGTCGATGGTGGGCTTGGAACTGGGACAAAAAAAGTCGTATCTCAGTGGCGAGTCCAGGGTGGGCTTGCTATTATGACTAAAAATATCAGGTCCCAGTTCCGTATTGAGGGTGAACTTGCAACTAGGATAAAAATGTTGGGCCATAGTTGCGAGTCGAGGGTGAACTTGCAACTGGGACAAAAAAAATGTTGGGGCCTAGTTGTGAGTCCAGGGTGGGATTGCGACAATAACAAAAAAAAAGTTCTAACCCTAAATGAGATTTGAGGGTGGACTTATAAGCGGGACAAAAATGCTCAGGCCCCCAATTACCAGCCAAGGTTGGACTTGCAACTGAGAAAAAAATAAGAGAAAAAATAGTCGAGTCCTCGAAGGTAGACTTACAATGGGGCCCCGACCATGATAGGACTTCCTTTTTCTTGTCTCATACTCCCTCCGTCCGGAAATACTTGTCATCAAAATGAACAAAAGGGAATGTATCTAGACATATATTAGTTCTAGATACATCTCTTTTTATTCATTTTGATGACAAATATTTTCGGACGGAGGGAGTACAATTCTATGTCGCAATTTAGAAACATAGGGAATGGGTTGCTTGTGGGATGTGATAATGGGTCGATAAAAGCGAAGCCAAACAGACCTAGGCCAACAACTACACTACAAACAAACATTGACAAACAAAGCGAAAGATAATGCGCTTGCACAAAAATTATGGAAACTAAGTCAAACAATGACAAACTTACATAAGACGTCATTTAAAAAAAAGTTTTGAACTTAAAATACACTCACGAAATTTAAAAATGAAAAAAAGAAAGAATAAAAACGGGATGAAAAAGAGTGAGAGGTGAAACCAACCAGTCCTATATCGTACACCATATGGGCATGAAAACAAATAGCGGCTTGGAATTCTTACAACGGCAGCCCAGCAAAGACAAAAATAACAAAAGGAAACAGACGGGTCCGTGCAAATAGAGCCTGGACCAACAAAGAAGAACAATAGCCCAAGTGACGTGCGCGGCCAGCGAGCGTACGAAGTGCACGACATGAATCAACCCTGCACGACAGTTACAGTGTGATATATCAAACGGTTAAGATGACACCCTTAAAAAACATCTTGATTTTTTTCGTAAAAAACATCTAGATGTTAGCAATTCGGAAAATATAAACAATATGAATACAAAATAGTCCATATTTTGAACAAATAATGATACAAAAAAGAAAAAAAGAAATGAAAAAACAAAAACAAAAACAAACGCAGGGTGGTGAGGAGTACAGAAAAGTGAGGACTAGGACTGAGTCTTCCATGTACAATTCCTACTTGAAAAAGAAAAAAGGAAGCGAAGGCCCACAACAATAGGCCTGGGCATGCGAAGCAGCGTTTTCACGACCTCTTCTCTGGTGTGGACATGCGATCAAAAAAACAGGCCCAGACACTGATGATACGGAGGCACATCGTGATGAGGAGGACTGCTGTACGGGATCACAGTTGCACGAATTGACGAATATTAATGCCAGGCGAGATCCAACGGCTCCCTGACTTAGATGTGAGATAGCTATTTCACATCTAGATGTGAAATAGCAAAACTGAAATTCAAAATAGTAACAAAGACAAGAGGTTGCTTGGATCAAATTAACTTGGCACCCACCAGTAGACATCCCGGACTAATCTTTTGAGGAATATAACAAGAACCATCGATCGATCATCAATCACCATACAAAGAAGAGTACATAAAAGCTCCAAAAGCTCGAATTGTTTTGTTCACGTCTGTCTGAAGATTACAAAACGAAGAACTCCACATGTGTCTGTAGCGAGCTAGAAATAAAGTAACAGCCCACATGTGTCTGCAATGCACGTACGCGTCTACCAGCACGCAAATATCTCTCAATTTGCTCGGTTTGTGGCGCGCCGCCTGCTCGTGAGATCCCGCTTCAGCTGGTCCTGCAGCTCGGTGTTGGACGCCTGCAGCCTCTGAATCTCCTCCGTGTGCGCTTTGGTCTTGTTGTTCAGCCGGGTGATCCACGCCGACAATACAACGATGTTGGCAATGATGAGCCAGCTTGTTCCCTGTCACTCACATGTGGATCGTCATTGTTTGTTAACCATGCAGGCAGATGGAAGCAGTAAACCAAATCAAATAGATTGGGTATATGGTAGAAGCGAGTGAACCTTCGTGTTCTCCGATGAGGAAGAGGAGGAGGCCATGGAGCGAATCGTCGTCCTCGCGGAGGGCGGCCGGCCGAGCTGCCGTCGGGCGGCGGCGGCGGCAGAACGCCACAGCAGAGATGACATTGGTCGTCGATGCCTATGGATGAATCGATCTGTCCGTGGATTAACTAACGTACTCTACGTGTTAGGGCTTGGAGTTTGGATGGAGCGGCCAACGTACGTAGCTTGGTGTATCGTGTCAATTTTATGCCCCTGATACATGGATATTCCTTCCTCCCGCAGTGTCAGGCCGTGGCACGCCCCACACAGATTAATAAGAGTACTGTTGAAGATACAGGTCCAACTGTTCTCTTTATCCAGGTTTGAAGATACAAAACTAAGATCTCCCCATATGTTTGTAGCGAGCCAGAATGGCACCACGCTTGTCTGCTAAGTGACACTCAATTATCTATCCTCTTGAGTTTCGGGCACCCGCGCCGCTGTCAGATTTAGCTCGGTCGTCAGGCCATGGATGAAAATTTGATGCATGCGCTCATCAGATGCTGTGCTGCACTCACGCAAAGAAGTTTTGGATTGTTGCCAAGGATCGGTTTGATCTTCATGTACTGAGGCTTCATCAGAAACTTGGGCTCGGGATATTTTTCTGGATCAGATGTTCTCACACAACGCAAAATGCAAAATTATCACCATTATGCACTCTATTTGGTCATCTCACAATCGGCCGAGTCATGATCGTGATGAATATGATTCGGTGCAGGCGAGCACATGGGTTCACAAAACACCATCCCTGCTCGAGCTTCCATCGAGCCGGACACGGACGCCGGTAGGACAATGTTGGAGGCCACCTGACCTGGCATATGTGACTATCATTCTATCAACACCGATGGTTCAGTCTTTGTTGATGCCATGACAGGAGGAGTGGGAGGACTAGCTCGATCACATCTGCCATTCCTTGGGGCAAGGACCAAGTCCCTGCCAGGAATGTTGGATCCATTCATTGCTGAACTTTTGGCTTTCGTGAGGGGGTGATCTTTGCCTGGCTTCATGGTTATTCACATGTGATAATGGAGGTGGACTGCTTGGAGCTAGTTAACCTATGGAATGTGCGCTCCTGATCAACTGTGACACCTATTTTAAAGAAATTGGATGACATAGTGTATAGTTTTGTTTATTTTTTTGTTTCATTATGTCGGCAGGGCTCTTAATATGCCGGCTCATCAGTGTGCCCAGCGTACTTGTATGCTAGATGGGACAGAAAGTTGGCTTGATCAAAGCCCTGATTTTCTCATCAGTTGCCTGATGGTAGATTGTAACAGGATGTTAGTTCCTTAATAAAGTTCCCAATTCGATGCAAAAAAGAAAGAGTACAATACTAGTACAAATTAAGCATAGTACATGCTTCGGTAGCCACTCGCCCCTTGAGGCAAGATTTAGAAATTGTTGAAGCAGCATTGGATGGATCATCACTCGATACAGTACACGCTTACAATCCATCATCACAGGTCCAGAGTGTTAATGAAACTGGACCATGCCTTAGAACAAACATGGAAGATGTCGAAGTCGTTGCACCAATAGCTAGCCAATTGCTCTCCTTGATAGACACACTAACTGCCAAGGTTCGACGACAGCCAACAGATCCGGCGACATAAAACTCTGACATGCCCTTGGTCTCCGCCTGATCAACGCACCATCAACACCACCACCTCGTCGATGCTAGCAGGGAACCAAATCTAAGAAGAAGAAAAAAAGCAAAATAGACGGGCCCCACTCCATCCCGAAATAAACACCCAACCTGGACAAGAGGAGAAGCCCCATCTCCACAAGTAATCGAAATAGACACCGACACCTCATGAGAAGAGAAAATCATCTTTCTTATTTGTTATCCATATGCTCGTTGCTTTGTTAGGTACCATTGGTGGTCGTTCGCCATATTCTCGTTGCTTTGTTAGGTAACACTAGCATATATGCCCGTGCGTTGCAACGGAAGAAACAAATCCCTCCAAGTGATCCATCCGGTATACCACTGTCTTTGCCAACATGGTCACATTGTCCACCTCATGACGAACATGAAAATTCAAGGCGATGAGCTTGGTCATCACACTCTAGCATGGTACGTTCGCAAGCCTCTCCCTTGCATCACGTCAGAAAAAAGTTATCCCCATTCCGGGCCTCCTTCTAAAAGAACATAATACATCTAAACTGATAAATAGGTACCTAAATTTTTTTGTTACAGTGAAAAAGGCAAATTAAGTCATGCCCCTTTGCTGGCACAATTTTGGTTGTATTGAAAAATAATAATATAATTATTCTTTAAGCTAGCAAAAGTTTGATTAGTTGTTACCACTGAGACAGAAAGTTTGGGATTGGAACACATATTTTACATTCATTTTTATGATATTTTTCTGGAATTGAGACACGTATTATTCAGTAGATGAAATTATTCAAAGTCGTGGTTTCAAGAAGCAAAAAATATAAAAATATTCTTTAGAAGTAAACTATAGAAAATATCATATGGCCCTAGCCCCATAATAACACATACAATCAATCAATCACCACACAAAGAACAGTAATACAGCACAGCAGATTAAGCAGAGTACATAAAAGCTCGAATTGTTTTGTTCACGTCTGTCTGAAGATTACAAAACAAAGAACTCCACATGTGTCTGTGGCCCATAGTTATCTATCCTCTCGAGCCTTGAGCTCCGGCGCTGGCGCCGTCGGGTCTAGCTCAGCTCTCCTTGCGATCGCCGCTGCCGGCTCCGGTTCCGTTGCTGTCCGCGACCTCCACCGGCGGTAGAGTCTGCGGTGACAAAAAAAAACGAGATGGACTGAGTATCAGAGAGGTGAGCACGCGGGGAAGCATTACGTCGAACAGTTGGGGTGCATGCCCAAGGTGTGGTGGGATGAGTGAAAAGGGGATGGACCATGTCGGGCTTGTAGATGTTGTGGACGATGGAGGCGCCGGCGAGGAGGGAGGCGACCACCACCACCGACGACCACGCCAGCGAGGGGGTCCCCGTCGGCACCCGCCCGCCGCCGAACTTCTTGCCGCCACCACCGCCGTTCATCCTCCTCCTTCCTGCTGGGCCGCGCGCGCGAGAGTCAGTCGATGGGCGTTGTTGTGTGCTGTGACAGAAAGAATAGTTATCCAGTCCAGTCCACTAAGGGAGGACGCGAGCAACTCATTAATTATTCGATGGGCTGCGGGGTGACCGCACATGGACGTGGCTGGGCTTCTCAGACTGATCTGATGGGCCGTCCAATTCTCAAAATAAAAAACAAAAATCTGATGGGCCGTCCTCGTGGATTACTCTTCCTCCTTCCTCACACCTTCTCTGTCATTTTTGCCTCAAAAAAAAAAAACCTTCTCTGTCATTTGCCAGAACAGAGCTGGTTTCAGGCATTCAATTTTTCACGCCTTCTTTTTCTTAAAAAGGTTTTACTGCGGTTCTAGTTTAGTCATCGTTACTAGAAGAATATCTGCATCATTGATTAAATTTAACAAAGGCTACTCAATTTTCTCTTTTAATAATGTATCCATCACCTATAACAGGTAGTTAACAATTATTTTCTTTACGTTTTTGGATACTCACACTCACAATGCTATTAGGACGCAATTGATGCATTTTATTTTGGAGCTGGATATGTGAGTGCCGGGCTACCAAACCTACTGGTGGGCAGACTTTGTGCTTGTCTTTTATTTATTTCAGCTTCTCTTTTTCACATCAGCCATTCAGCATGAACTTGTTGTATGTGTCCAGCTTCAGGGTGTTGATGATAGACACCAAAATCATCATAACGTCGACAGCCTTATCTACCGCTTTTTCATGAATTTGGACATGATGTGCTGCATGTTGCTTACATCTATCAATAAAAATGAATTTTTTAGTTTCGTACTGAGAAAATCCGGAAATTGTTTTGTAATATCAATTCTTATATAAATCTCTTTTTTAGGTTACAGTGTTGAGATGCTCATTTCTGAATATGCAACAGCGAGGGTGTACAGATGGAATTTGTTGCGGTATTCATAGCTGGACTTTTTCCTTGGGCATTAGTTGCTCTCAATTATTACCAGCTGCAGAATCTACCCTTTTTTCAATGCTTCGGAACTATTGTGGAGGGATTTGGCCTAATGTTATGGTAAGTAATGGTTTAATTAAAAAATGTTTTCTTAAAACATTTATTATCAAAAACTGTCCGTGGTATGCCTTGCTCACCTGTAGAGATCCGTTGTTTTCAGATATAATTTGTATTCTGGCAGTAATGAGTTGAGGTCATCAAACAAGAAATAAGAATACATACTTTATGATACTGGCATAAGATACAGTTGGATGCTTCACTTTAAACTTGGCCCAAGATATCTTGGACATTTAGTGCGTCACACTAAGCAATCATGTGCCAGTCTCATCATATAGATTTAATTACACTAAGCAATCATGTGCCACATATGCAGGATTGCGGCCATAGTTTATATTCCTCTGCTTTTTACCTTTGGTAAGTACCTGCTACCTGGAGTATCAAGATTTTTTCCCCCTGAATATTCGACGGCTATCTTTTTAAGATTAATGGAGTTCGCATTGATATATGCCTAGAGTTGAAGTTGGTGCTTCCGGTACTCCACATGATTCAGCAAAGCATAGGGAAACACCTTGTTTATCTGGCACTCGCCAAAAGAGAGCTGGTTTCCGACTTTCCATTTTGCCGCTTTCTATTTCTCGGAAAGGTTTTATTGCGGTTCTAGTTTAGCCGCCACACTATCCTCCTCCTCGCGAAGAAGACTGGGTGGAGATGCCGTACCTTGCATGTCGTCCTAGTCTGTGTGCCGATCACACGGCGTTACCAAACTAATCCCACACATGGAGGAAAAGAAATACCGCCGATGCATTGGTGTATTCCTCCATAGTTTCAGTCACAGAGGAGATGCCTCGTGCTGGGGCCGCACCTGTGGCTCCACTACCTCTTCTCAGCCTGGTAGAGCTCACAAGTATATATGAAGCCGAGGATAAATATTGCCCAATTGCAAACGACAGTTTAACTGAAAAAATGTGGAAATAGATGGCGGGGTACTGAAGATGAGGAAGATTTTGGAAGAAAAAAATGTACATGTTCACAGGTAAGAATATTCCTGATACATAGTCGCATGGCTTTGTTCGTTTCAAGTCTGGTTCAAACTGCACAGAGTTACGCGTATACCCGAAATACAATTAAAATTTGGGCAAGGAACCCGTTGACAAGCAAAGTATGCTAATCTAACCACAACAACTACTTGGGAGGGATTCAGACCTATTTTTTTTTAGGATAAAAATTACTTACTTGGAGGGATTCAGACCTACTTGGAGGGCACAGAGCCAGCATTATGACAAAGCTAGTGTACCAGCACAGAGCCAGCATTAGGATAAAAATTACTTACTTGGAGGGATTCAGACCTACTTCGACGGCCGCCGCCTCAGCTTTGTTCCTTCCTCGCCAGCGCCGGCTGTCAATAGCCGCCACTTCTCCCTGGACTTCCTCCCTGCAGGCGGCAGAAGGTCATGGGAGATCGTTGATAGCCGCCACACCCTCCTCCTCCTCGCCAAGAAGAAGACTGGGTGGAGACGTCATACCTTGCCTGACCTCGTAGTCTGCGAGCCCCTCACACGACGTTACCAACTAATCCCACGCATGGAGGAAAAGAAATACCACCGATGCATTGGTGTATTCCTCCATGGTTTCAATGACAGAGGAGATACCTCACGGTGGGGCCGTGCCATCGATGAAATGTCGAGTTTCAGAGTGATTTGCCTGCTCTTCAATGATCACATCGGGGTATGTGATAACATTGGCACGGCGAACGCCTACGTGTTCGAAGAGGGATGGAGGGGGAAGCGTGCCAGCTGGTTCATCGTCAAGTACCCAGAGAGGGCCAGTCCTGAATTCCGCTTCCATGCCACGGAATCCCTGCATTTCCTTGGTCGTGCCCAAATTTCTATCTTCTGGGCCATGCAAGATGACCCTTCCTCTATGCTAACCTATAATTTCCAGTGGAAAGACGAGTTTGAGATCCTCGCATTGCCGGACCACATCCGAGGATCGGCTTTGTGGGTACTCAATATCAACGACGACATGGTGCATCTTGCTTGCTTGCAGGGCGACAACCTTTGCATCTTTGTGGCAAGGCGGTATGATAGCCCTGACTGGGAGCTTCAGAAGAGCCTACAATTAATGGAGGCTACTCGTGGACTGGAAGGGCACAAGGATGAGTACTTCCGTCAGCCTACGAAGATTGTCTCAACCAGCACGAGCTCTATCGTGTTTTCTATGGCAGAGGGGAAATGGCTGTTTTCCATCGACTTTGAGAGCATGGAGGTGGCGAAATACAAATACAAGCCGCATTCTTTTGAAACCGTAGCTTATCCGTGTGAGCTTCCATGGCTACCTGCCATTCGTGCTTGTATTGTGCCTTGTACTACTACCAGATGGGGCAATCGCGGATGTTCTGGTATTTGTATATGTCGAAGTCTCTAACTACATTTGTGTATACCATAATGTCCTCATGGAGTGAAAACTAGGGAGATTCATCTGAATGCAAGGACTTAATCGCTCAGTTCAAGGTTGCAGCTAAAGCAATTGGTTCAAGTATGCTTGGCGCTTTATTTGCTGCAACAGAATATCAGACATGTATTTAAATTAGAATTGGCAATCTAACTGTGTCCATAAATCTTTTGATTAAAAAAATACATTGTTGGGAGCCATACAGTCAATGTTCAAGGGCTCAATGTACACTTTTTTATCTTCCTCTGAACTTCGGCATTGAGGCCAAATGGCAAAGACATTCCTCTTGGCTTTATCTACCATCAGCTATCATCTGGATTGGGTAGTTCCATTGCTTCATGCCTATTGGCCCGGAAATTGATGGTTGAAGGTTATATGCTGATAGTGTTTTTGGTATCAGCATTCACCGTATATTTTGGCAGGTTTTTGACCAAGGTCCAAAGGCGCCGCGGTGGCCAGATGGGCGATGGAGTACTGTAGCTGTGTAGAAACTTCAGGAGAAGCGGACGACCAGCCAGGTTAGTACTTAGTACGTACATTGTGTTTTTATTTTTGATGTGACTGATGCGAATGCGCTATTTGTCCTACACTAAAATGAGCTAATTAATTCACTTGATTTTGTGTGTGATTTGAAGCTCCTTGCCTAGAATAAATGAAACAGTAAAACCTTCATTTAACTAGAATGAGGCAAAGCTCTTAATCTTGGGCATAGACATCAAGCTCAGAAGATTGGGTCAGCCACTGTAGATCTTTTTTTTTGCTTGGGAGGTAATACCAATTCAATTTGCGCAAATATTTGTTTAGCTTATACCAAATGTTAGTTACAAACTGAGAACTTTGATCAAATTATAATTCCAGATTCATAATGCATCGTATGCATTAGCACTTCCTGCATTGTTAAACCCATATGTATTAGCACTTTTGACTTTTAGTTTAAAAGTACTTCGTTTGGTCCATGAGTGCACAAACCGAAACTTCGTATCTATTTCTTTAATGACAGTCAGGATCTTCCTGGTCTGCGGTGATTCGGTAGGTTGATGTTTATCTACACACACTACTGGAATTTCCGTATACGCCGGGTCCTGGACATGTGGCACTTTCCTATTGGCCTGCTTTCCCGAGAGCCACTCTCGGCAAAGCGTCGCCACGTGGCAGCCCCCATCTCCATCTGCCATCCATGAGTTTACTTTATTTTGCCGAGATGGGTCGCTTGGCTCTCGGCAAACTGTTTGCCGAGTGCCCGTGTTTTGGTTCTCGGCAAAGTTTTTTTTGCCTGAGAGGTATACGTCGGGTGGCCTCTGCCGAGTGCAACTCTCGGCAAAGGCTTTGCCAAGGGTTTTTGGCCCTTTACTGAGTGTTTCCGGCACTTGGAAAACGTGGTGATTCCAGTAGTGACGTGCATTTTTAAATCATTGCGCGCCAAGGTGGGCACTAGGCACTACTATGGCTAGTTGTTCTCGAAGACAATGGTTGGCCAAAGCCCACGAGAAATGATAAAAATCATTTGAAGAGCGTACCAGTGTTACATCATATGAATGCTGCACAATAGCTTCATAGGAGTGGTACCATAGATACGTTTGGTCAAAGAGTACAAACAGATGAGCCATCATGGCCCTAAATCATGTTGGACCTTTATTACCAAATACAGAAGGCAATAAAGCCTTATTACATGGCCAAGATAAGAGTCCTTTGTACTTGAAAATAATAATATGTAGTGAATAATGTATATATGGCGATACTACTACGAAGAGATCGCCCGCAGCTTAATTTGAGCACCATGCATGGGACGCAACATCATTACGGTATGTGGCGCATGAGTATACGACCCCGCGAGCTTAAACTCAAAGCGCCGAAGAATCATGCACAATGCCATCTTGGCCTCAAGCAGTGCAAAATTCTGACCGATACAGATCCGTGGCCCCCATCCGAACGGGAAAAATGCTCCCGGTTCCTTGGAAGCCTTGGAGATCCCCTCAGCGAACCTATCGGGCCTGAATTGGTGGACGTCGTCTCCCCAGATATCCTTGTCGTGGTGGATGTGCAACACGGACATCTCGAAAATCACACCAGGTGGGTACCTGATGCCTCTGATCTCAATCTCCTTGTATGTCTGCCGGGTGAACGCACTAGCCGGTGGGTACAACCGGAGAACTTCATAAAGAATCATTGTCACCTACACAGCATATATTAATAAGATGTTGTACCTATGCCTCTGATCCTATGTTTGCATCAACTCAAGTAATTTCAATAAACACTCACAGTTTTGAGTCGATTAAGAGCCTCGTAGTCAAGCTTATGTTTTCCAAATAGGCCAAGAACCTCCTCCCTTGCACGGTCCTGCCACTCTGGGTGCATGCTAAGTACGACCATCGTCCATGTGAGTAATATTGATGTCGTCTCCATTCCTGCAAAGTAGAACAGCTTGCACTCCTCTATTACCTCTTCAGTGGACATTCCTGGAACGGATTGGCCATTTTCATTTACGTCAGTCTTGTTTGACTCGAGCAATAAGCCGAGTAAGTCATCATTTGTGCTTTCTCCTTCTTGCATAGCTTGCATCCTTTTCCCAATTAGACCTCGTAGAATGGACTCTATCTCGTTGTTAATTTGGCGCATCCTTCGATTATTTTTAGTAGGGAAGGACCTAAAGTGCACTTGCGTTGTCAGTATACGAGTAAATAAGCACAAAGCACCCGACCGGTGGTGGTAAGTAGTACTAACTAGAAGGATAAAATTCTATTTGTAAATACATGGCTTTGTAAAAGAAGAAGAAAAAAAGAAGGAAACTCACATGTAACCGGGAATCATGATCTTGTGAATGGCTGCCATGAACCGTCCGACCTGCTCAGACTGCAGTTGAAAAATCCTTCTTCCTTCGAGATAACTGCTGCCGAATGCGGTGCGTGAGATGACATCTCCGGTGAGGCTCTGGAGCTCTAGGGAAGCATCCACCTCGCATGACCCGTCGGGACCAAGGGACTGTGTCCATTTGTTGACAAGCTCTTCACAACACAAAGAGAAGGCTGGCAACATGATCTGTATGTAAATTGAGCGAGCGAATGATCAGTCACGCAGTAGATTTGTCACAGATGCTATCAGAAAGAGCTAGGTGCAACTGCGCAGGTATGTAGTTACCTTGAGCTTCTCGACATGGAACGCAGGGTTGAGTATCCTTCTGTGCTTGACCCATTTCTCGCCCTCGTGGGTCGCCACGCCTACGGCGAGGAGCTTGGACAGTGCCGGGAACTTGACCTTCTGGATGTGCCCGAACTTGTTGGACATGATCTCCCTGACCAGGTTAGGATCGGTGATGCTCACCTTGGGAACCGGACCGAACCAGGAGATGCACTGCTTGCCGTGCTCCTCGACGGTGCTGTAGAGGAAAGGCAAGACGTGGGCACCGATGTCGTGGCAGCGCAGCGGCAGAGGCTTCGACCACGCCTCCTTGTTCTGCCTGCCGTAGTCGCTCATGTCGCCGAGGAGGAAACGGTACGACGTCCCACGGAGGCCCTGTGCGCGAAGAGCCTGCTCCAGCCGCCTCGGCCGCCACCATAGCTGGTCTAGCAGCCGGGTGGTCGGCCACAGGAGCGCCAGGCCCAAGAGGCCGCAGGCGAGGTAGCTCCATGGTAGTGCTGCTGGACTGAATACCGATTCAGGATTCATTGCTTGCCTCTCGTGGGATGGATTGGATTGGCATTCACAACTCTGAATATATATGTACAAGTGTCACTAGCTAGGACAGATAAGTCTTGTCTGCTCATTTGTTTATGTTTCTTGCGCTGCAATTAATGGTGTGGCATGTGGACATCTTAGTCAACCAGACGCCAGAGTCAATGCCTCGTCCAAAGGAACTTGGCCGGCAAGAAACTCTATTTTTTTCAACAATATCCATTAGCTACAGGGGTGACGTCATCTGAATGGGTACAGCGGTGGTGCCTCCGTGAAATCATAGTTTTGTGTGTGAAAGAACTCCCTGAGGCTGAGTATTCTAGCTACAGGGGTGACAGAAGATGGGCTTCATATATACTATTGGGCCATCTCATTGATTCTTTTCTTAGCTGGCCTTCTGGTTGATTTCGATGAATATATAAATGCCCAGCTCTATACCTCTAGCATCTTCTTGCATCCATACATCCATGTGCTAATAAAAAACCTCTCTTGATGCCCTTCGGGTGTATTTCTTCAAAAAAAAACCTGTCTCTTCTCGTATATAAATGAAAATATTATATCCGATAACATCTACACTCCTATAATACCATAAAATATCTGAGTTAGAATCAAGTAATCACCAGACAGGGGTGGGCGTGCAGGAGGCCGCCGTATCCCCTCCTGCCAGGACGCGTCCTGCTTCGGAGGGCGGGTCGGGTGGCGTGGCCGTTTTGTCGCCACACTCGCCGGATCGCCCTAGGCTGGTCTCGCCGGTCTTGGCTTTCAGCGGGACTTCCGTGGACAGGCCGCGGGAGTTGTCGTCGTCTTGTGGTGCTGCGCCGGTGGTCCCGGCACGAGTCACCGCTGTTGGGGGACGGGCAAGAGGCCCTTTCCCTAGCAGAGCTTCGCGCGAGGAGGTCATCGCCTTTGGTGGGATCCCGGATCCTGTCTCTGAGGGGAGGCGGATCAGTGGGAGGCTGCAGGAGCAGCCGGACGTTGATGACATGCAGCTGTCTGTTAATAAATCGAATTCAATTATGCATTTTACCAATGATGAGATTGTTCACAATGCAAACCAACTAGGAGTATCGCTTGGTAATAATGATATGGAGATCTCTAGGTCAGTTAATGACATTCTTGATTTGGAAGCTGAACGAGCGTTAGCAATGATTCGTAACATAGCTGTCGTTAAGCCTATGAATGAGTCGGAGATTGATGCGCTTGGCGTTAGGGCTCTTGATGGTTTGTGTGCCGATCTTGACCCTTCGTTACCGGAGACGGAGGAGGAGGAGGGGTTTGCCTATCCTGAGACCTCTAACCATGTAGATGAGTCTTTGGTGATTGCGGCAGAGCCCGAGTGTGGTGACCGATCTGAAGATCGCATTAAGCCTAAAAGGACTTAGAAACAGAAGGTTTATCCAGTGTCGTCTGTGCGTAGAAGTGCTAAGATCCGTACCTATAAAAAATTTCATGATGAAATATGAGAGGCATTTTCTGGAATAGCAGAGGTCTTAAAGACTTGGCTAAAAGAAGGTTTCTAGCGGATGCTTCTTTTGAACATCATTTGGATTTTATTGCTTTGTCTGAGACTGGAAGAGACAACTTCACCTTACAATTTCTTAGCACTTTATCGGGGGGGGGGGGGGGTAGATTTCAACTGGCATTGCCTCCCCCCGCGAGGAAGATCCGATGGGGTTTTACTTGGGGTTAAGTGTGAGACTTTGGAAGTTCGGAGTGTAGTTTTGGGAGAGTTTGCGGTAAAGTTTCGGGTCAGAACTAAGGCCGATGGATTTGATTGGGCTTTGGTGGCGGTTTACGGAGCCGCGCAACCAGAACTCAAGCCAGATTTCTTGGCCGATCTGGTCCGTGTCTGCGGTAACGAGCAGCTCCCTATCTTGGATCTCAGAGAGATAGAGCTCTCGGGTAGGAAATTCAGTTGGGCTAACTCGTTACCGGTACCGACTTTTGAGAAGCTTGACCGTGTTTTAGCTAGTGTCGAATGGGAACAGAAGTTTCCCCTGGTAACAGTGCAGGCGTTGACACGAGGTATCTCGGATCACACGCCGTTACTAGTTGACTCGGGGGCTCAAACAGATGTGGGTAACAAGAATATTTTCTCGTTTGAACTTGCATGGTTTGAAAGAGAAGGGTTCCTCGAGTTGTTAGCTAGAGAGTGGGCTAAAGGCTCAGGAGGAAGGTCGCCCATTGAGCGATGGCAATGCAAGATTCGTCATCTTCGAAGGTTCCTTCGTGGATGGGCTAAGCATACGCATGGGATTTATAAGGCGGAGAAGGAGCGACTCCTTCTACTTATTCAGACCCTAGAAGTAAAAGTTGAAACTTCTATCTTAGGTACCAGTGAGCTGGAAACTAAGATGGAGGCTGAGTTGCGGCTGAAAGAGCTTCTCCGCGAGGAGGAATTGAAGTGGGCGTTGCGAGCTAAGGTTCTCAAAATCTTCCAAGGCGAGGATAACACTCAATTCTTTCATTTGATTGCTACTGGGAAGCATCGTAAGAAGAGAATTTTCCAATTAGAACAAGACGAAGGAACGATAGTTGGTCAAGAAAACCTGAAAGTTTACATTACCAACTATTATAAGCAGTTGTTTGGACCTCCGGAAGAGAATTTGGTGTTCTTAGATGAGTCAAGGGTTGAGGATGTTCCTCAACTTGAGACTGACGAGAATGAGATTTTGACTGCTCCCTTTACGAAGAAAGAGGTGTTTGAGGCCATCGCACAAATGAAAAATAATAAGGCTCCAGGACCGGATGGGTTTCCAGCGGAGTTTTATAAAAAGTGTTGGCACTTCATTAAGGGAGACCTGATGCCGATGTTTCATGAGTTTTTTGCTGGACAACTTCATTTGTTTAAGCTGAATTTTGGAACGATAACTCTTCTTTCTAAGAAGACAGAGGCCGTTCGCATTGAGCAGTTCAGGCCTATATGTCTGCTTAATGTTAGTTTCAAAATCTTCACCAAGGTCGGGATGAACAGACTACGCATATTGCGCATTCTGTTGTGCAACCGTCCCAGACTGCTTTCATGCCAGATAGAAATATCCTTGAAGGGGTTGTCGTCTTGCATGAAACGCTCCATGAGATTCACTTTAAAAAACTAGATGGCGTTGTTTTTAAAGTGGATTTTAAAAAAGCATACGATAAAGTTAAATGGCCTTTTCTTCAACAAGCTTTGCGTATGAAAGGATTTGACACGGCCTGGAGAAACCAGATTGAATCCTTTACGCAAAAAGGGAGTGTAGAGATTAAAGTGAATGACGACATAGGTCACTATTTCCAGACACACAAAGGGTTAAGGCAAGGAGATCCCATGTCACCCATCCTATTCAACATAGTGGTTGATATGCTGACTATTTTAATATGACGGGCTAAGGATGCGGGGCAGGTAGGTGGCCTTGTTCCGCATCTAGTTGATGGAGGTATTTCCATCCTTCAGTATGCTGATGATACTATCATCTTTATGGAACACGACTTGGCGAAAGCGAGAAACATGAAGCTTGTGTTATGCTTATTTGAACAATTGTCCGTGCTCAAAATTAACTTCCACATTAGCGAATTGTCTGTTTTGGAAGATCTAATGATGACCAGGAGGCTTATAAACAATTGTTCGGATGTGAATTGGGCACGTTACCGTTCACGTATCTAGGTATACCCATTCATCATCGTAAGCTGACTAACAAAGAGTGGAAATGCATCGAGGATCGTTTTGAGAAGAAACTGAGTTATTGGAAAGGGAAGCTCATGTCATATGGAGGGCGATTAATTTTGATTAATTCGGTCCTCACCAGTATGCCTATGGTTCTCCTATCCTATTTCGAGGTCCGGTGGGTGTCAGGAAGAGGCTAGACTTCTATCGATCTCGATTCTTTTGGCAGAGTGATGAGCTTAAATGAAAGTATAGGCTTGCTAAATGGGATATAATCTGTAGGCCGAAGGACCAAGGGGGTCTAGGTATTGAAAATCTGGAAGTCAAAATCAAATGTCTCCTTAGCAAGTGGCTGTTTAAACTTTCGTCCGAGACGGAGGCTACTTGGACTCAGATTTTGCGAAATAAGTATCTTCAGTCTAAAACCTTGGCCCAGGTGACAGTGAGGCCGACTGACTCACCATTTTGGAAAGGCTTGATGAGAGTCAAACCACTCTTTTTCAACAGGACAAGATTCTTAGTCGGAAATGGAGCTAATACGAGGTTCTGGGAGGATACGTGGCTTGGGGAGACTCCCCTTGAACTTCAGTATCCTACGTTGTATAATGTTGTTCAACGTAGAGAAGCTTACGTTGCAACCGTTCTACAATCCACTCCCCTCAATATTAGTTTTCGGAGGACGCTGGTTGGAAATCGTTGGGAGGCCTGGCTTCATTTGTAAGACATTTTATGGATGTCCAGCTGTCTCAGCAGCCAGATCAGTTGTATTGAAAACTAACTAAGCACGGCGTGTTCTCGGTCAAATCCATGTATGTGGATGTCATAAACTCTAGCGTCATTCCTTCCTCTCGAAGCACGTTTATAAAGTAAATGTACCTTTGCGAATCAAAGTGTTTATGTGGTTTGTGCATAAACAAGTTATTTTGACTAAGGATAATCTGGCAAAACGCAACTGGGTGGGTTCTGCAAGATGTAGTTTTTGTGACCATAACGAAATTATCAAACACCTCTTTCTTGATTGTCCGCTGGCTAAGATTCTGCGGCGGTCGATTCATATTGCTTTTAATATTAATCCGCCTACTTCCACCAACACGTTATTTAGAACGTGGCTTGATGGGGTTGACTCAGATACAGCGAGGCACATTCGTGTTGGCGTTTGTGCTTTATTATGGGTTGTCTGGAACTGCAGAAATGATTTGGTTTTTAACAGATCAACGGACATTCACTTTTTGCAGGTTATCTTCAGGGCCATGGCGTTGATCCGTATGTGGTCACTACTCACTCCGACGGAGGCCAGAGAGCGTTTGATTACTGCGTCTACCCGATGGGAGATGGTAGCTCGGGATATTTTCAACCGGTTTGGATGGTGGTCATGTAATAGGATAGGCATGTAGTGCTCCTATTTTATTTGCCAGCCGGTTGTGGCTTTTTGTTTAGCTCTTATGAGCATTTGTTTATTTCATACTTCGAGACTTGGAGACTTGTTGCTGGGTTTTTTTATTAATAATATGAGCCGTATGCATCTTTTTGATGCAGAGACTGGGGTAAAACCCCTTTTCGAAAAAAAGTAACCACCTGACATCCCCTCAGATGGCAAGGGACCAATAGGCTCAGAATTCGGATTCGAACTTGAATTAGAATACAAACAAAAAGAGGAGGCTAAATTGTTGGTTGTGGTTCCTCTCACGCCCGCAACGACTTGTTACAGCGCTGGCATAGCAGGTGTCATGTACACACGCACGCGTGATTTTTATTTTTTGACTTTGGTTGCAAGATATTTGTCTACTATCTATCCATCTACCCTATGGGATCGACTTTTCTAGGGATAGAGTCATACATGCTGCCAAGGTAGAGAAGGGCTGATAGACTAATGTGAGATGACTAGACGTCTTAATCAATTGGTTGATTTGCAGGTGAAGGCGGATTAATTAGGATGGATGCAACTGCTCTGCGTGACGAGTAGAAGGTCATATCCATTTCCACCCTCTTTCAGCTAGATGCGCTCAATTTCATAGATTTTCGGTTAGGGCCGACCCTCGCGGAAACAATCTGTCTGTGTTGATTCTGAGATTAGTAAGTATACCCCTGCGCTGTAACGGGAAAAAAAAATTACACCTTTTTATTTGCGAGAAAAACTTTCAATCTATCCATCTTCAATCATGGTAGTACAACGAACACTAGAAATAATAAAAATTACATCCAGATACATAAACCACCTAGCGACGACTACAAGCACTGAAGCGAGCCGAAGGCGCGCTGCTGTCATCGCCCCTCCATCGCTGGAGCCGGGCAAACCTTGTTGTAGTAGACAGTCGAAAAGTGATCGTGCGAAGGTCCCAGAGAACCTATGCACCAGAACAGTAACCGCCGCCGATGAAGAGTGTAGATCAGAAGGATCCAACCTGAAGACACAAGAACACAGACGAACGACGAATAGCTCCGAGCAAATCCACCAAAGACAGATCCGTTCGGAGACACACCTCCACACGCCCACCGACGATGCTAAACACATCACCGAAACGGGGGCTAGGCGGGGAGACCTTTATTCCATCTTCAGGGAGTCGCCGCCGTCTCGCCTTCCTGAGTAGGACACAAACCCTAACAAAAAACTCAAAAAAAGATCTAAAAACGAAGCCCTCCCACCGGCAAGGGCCGAGATACACTCCGCCTCCATGGCCCTAAGGCCACCGGAGATGGGGCGGACCGGCGGCGGCGCCGACGGGAGACAAAAGAAACCCTAGCTTTTTGGAAAAGAAAGAAGAAAAAAGCGTTCTGTTATAAAGAAATTACACCTTTGACACAATAAACCTTTGACAAATAAGCATGACTCAAGACTCACCCCCACCACACATCTTTTATTTTGACACGGCATGCCATCCATGTCGCTGCTTATCCTCCTTCTAGCCCTCGTCAACCAGTTGCCACCACTTGTCATTTGAAAGAATAGTATCAATTTCTTGCATGTCTATACATTGAGAAAGTACTATTGGATTTCTCGGGAAAACAACAATAAATTTAAGAGAGAAAGAAATATAGGCAATTAACCGTCCACATGAGACATAGCCATGCTTGCCTACATAAGGTACACCGACAACACCACATCCCAGCGCACGGAGAAGGCCAGGTTTCGACATCAAACTGTTCAATTATGAGGCCAATGCCATTTGAGAAAAGAAGAAAATTTCGATAAATCAAAGTATATGCCTCTAATAAATTTCATTGATGAATTCATTTTTTTTGCGAGATATAAACCTAATATTCAGACCAAAGCAATAAAATGTATCGCTCAAGCCGTCAACACTGCTATATTTGAACTGCAAGACGAAATAACCAGGGGATACTCACTCCTCAAGGAATGTACAGTTCTCCATCTGCTGCTGTCCAAAACGCTCAGACAGTAAAAGTAAGGTCAGCATTCTCCAAAATTTTCTATCAATCAAAGCACCAAACTCAAACTCATCAATAATTCAGATTTCATTACTCACTCCTATCACAGCTCGTTGGCACCTTCAATTAGGTTTTTAGGAGAATTAAACCTGACCTAAAAAAATTAGTACAATGTAATCACTTGAGGTAGATGCATGCTATATGCATGCCAGTTGAATAGGATCAACTAAGGTCAATTGGAAGTTTGCAACGGTGTTAGTACACTTTTTTTATTGTATAAAGTGCATTTTTTTATTGATTCATATTGTAGCATCAAGGGATACAATCATAATGAGTTCACACCCGGCCTCTGCATATTTAGGATGCACACAACCAACACTAGCGCACACACACAAAAGGTCACACACGCAAGAAGCAAATTCATACGTGACGGAAGCTATGCCCGCGGATGGAAAAGAAAAAACACAAACTCCCGAAGCAATGAAAAACAGTGATAGCGGTGACCATCAGCACCATCATATCATGAAAACAGAAGAACCACGAGAAAGATGTTCAAAAAGCGGCGTCTCCAGGAAGTGAACGACATGCAAACGCCACCATCGCCGGATCCAATTATCGAAGGTCAGATCGTGGTTTCACCATGATGATCAAGTCCGAACAAACTCCGAGCAATGCCTTCACCAACGTTATGACGCATAGAATGCTGACATTGCCCAGTTATAATAGACTAGGGTCACACCTAGGATTTTCATCCCGTAGCTCGAGATAGGGTACTCACTGCAAAGCACTACGAATCGAAGTCATGTGTTGTCTCCTCCACTTGCCACAATCCCTGTAGCTGCATATGCACAAGAGGCGCTCGCCACTGCACGACGAAGTCTTTGACAGAGAGAAAGGACATTGCCACCACCAAAATCCCAAGTTTGGGCCGCTCCGAAGGTGTCACACCGTCCTCGCAAGTGGCAGTCGTTGGTTGATTTGCATTAGACGACATAACCATGCACCACCACTAGTCTGTTGAAGCAATTCATACCGAGCGGAAGGACACAACCAGCCTGTAGCGACACAAACTGAAGCATTGCTCACATTTTCGGAAAAAAAATCGTGGTTGTCAAAACACTTGGTAATTCAAAAAAATATTCTGAATTTCAAAAAATATTTTTAGAAAACACACTATAATATTCCGATCCATCCTGACAGTTAATTCCTCGAAATTCACGCGGGTGTATAGTAACAAATATTCAGACGCATTACTATTTAACTACATACTTTCGACCATTCATGATTTATTTAACAAATATGGGAACATTTTTTAAAAATCGTGAACATGTTTTACTATTTAATTTTTTTTTAAAAGTTGTGACTATTTTTTAATAGCGAAAGATTTTTAAGCATTTTACTTTGAATCGGCGAACAGTTCTATAAAAGATGAATTTTCGAAATGGGTTGATTTTTCTTTGAACATGCACGAACAGTTTTTGAAATGCATGATCAGATTCTTAGTTAGCAAACATTTTATGAATCAATAAACTCTCTTTTGTAATTCACGAACTGTTTTTAGAAGTTTAGGACATTTTGTAAAATGCATGAAATATTTTTGAATTAGCCAAAAATTTGTTCAATTTCATTAATAATTTTGAATACACGTACTTATTTTTTCAAAATCATGAACTTTTTTTATTTGAAGAACATTTTTCTTAAAATTGCGAATATTATTTTGAATATGCAAACATTGTTAGTAAACTCCCGAGCATTTTTTGAATTCACAAGCATTTTATGTTTTCTTGAACATTTTATATCAAAATTGTCTGTTTTTTTTTTAAATTTCAAAAGTTTTCTGAATTTCCAAATTATTTCAAATAGAAAAAATAAAAACAGAACAGAAAAATAAAGTAAAAAAACTAAAATTAAAGAACAAAATAGGCGCCCGACAATTAGCCGGCCCAAACGGGTGCGCTGTGTGTCTTCTCTAGCGCGTCGAGCATAGTGTAGTCGGTCACTATGCTTGGGCCGGCCCAGGTGAGGAATTTCCTGCAAAACGTTTTTTGCCACTTTTAGGTGGCATTGGTGAGTAATGTGTTGCAATTTTGGGGGCAATTTTAATGGCGTACCGTCGGAAACAGTAGATTATTTATTATTAAGTATAGATATAGATAATTAATACGTATAGAAATACCACAAAATAGTTGTGTCTTCTTTTATTTTTTGGACATCTTCAACTATAGATATACACAATTTTGTTTTCGGATGATTCATCTATTAGTTGATCCAACCCCAATTATTGTACCGGTGAAATATACAACAAGCACACATGCATGTGGAATGCTGATTTGAAGTTAATGTCGCAGCTCACGGGACATGCCACGACAATGATAGATAGGCTACTAATAGGTACTCCCTAGAACGAAAAGCATGACGCTTATGTTTGAATCGAAGGGAGTACTAGTAATCATATAAATTCTTGTTTTTTATGGAAACTAGATTTTTCTCCCAGACGTTGTCTATTCCTTACCAGATTCGAAACAAATTTATTTTCCATTGAAATGCACGATGTAATTTTTATTACTTACTACATTTTATTAGTTTTGATGTTCTTTATTTTGCCATGATGTTATGAATAGATCAAAAGTTTTACCAAAAGAATATGTTGCCAGTCAGATCAATTTACTCTGCATCGCACCCATGTCCTAAGCTCCATGTCTTGAACTCGTGATCCTCAAATTTATTCAAATTTGTTTGGTCATAAGAAACATATCCCGCGACATAGTTCCTCGACCCAATCAACCATGGTTCATAGGAACAGAAAAAAAATCCCGTTGCAACGCACGGGCATTTGTGCTAGTGGTTACGTAATAGTTTTCCTGAGAGACCAGGTATGTCACGTTAGCATGTATGTAAATTAAAAAATAAAGGTATGACACGTTAAAGACTCGTGGTCTATTACGGTGTTGCTATATATGTTACGCAAATCTAATGGTTACATGATTATAATTTTAAAAGACCGACCAGATCGAGGGCTAGTATTTTCTAATTAACGTGGAATTTTTTAGACTAATTCTCTTGCTTCTAATTAACCCATCATTTAATTTTTATACATAAATAATTGAGTAACAAAAGAGGAAAAAAATGGAAAAACAAAAAATGAAAATGAAAAAATGAAAGGAAAGAAATCAAATGAAAAAAGAAACAGAAACAGAAAAAGGAAACGGAAAATGAAAACCGAAAAGAGAAGAACAAATAAAAATTGTTTGGCAAGCTTAAACCTCCCCAAAACTAGGCTACAGTAGCAGCTCCCGAATGAGGAAAAAAACTTAAATGGGCCAAGCCCAGTATGGAGATGGGTGTTCGGCGGTTGGAGAAATGCACTCTGACCGGCAGTAAATAGGGCACAAAATAGGGATTGGGCACGGACGTAACTAGGAGCTCTCTTGAGGCGAGTATTTGGGCTACGAGGTAACAGAAGATGAGTTTCAAACTATTGGCCCGTCTCGTTGAATCTTTTTTTTCTAGCCATCTTGTTTAATTTGAGGCATTTTCTATACAGCGCCTTAAGCGCCCGTTTTAGGATTTTTCTCCTGCAACACACATACTCTCTCTTCTGTCGATCTAAATGGGTCGGCCCAAACGCACCACAGAAAGCTCCCCTCTCCTGGTTCTGGACGTTCTTTTTCTCTAGTTTTTTGGACCATTTTTCTTTGGTTTTTTCTTTCTATTACAGTTTCTTTTCTTTAATATATTTCCTTTTCCTTTACTTCTTTTCTTTGTTTTGTTCCTTTTTCCAAAATGCATGAACTTTCTCAAGTTCATCAAACTTAATTTTCAAATCAATGATTTTTTTTTCAAACAGAGGAACTTTTTTCAAATTTGATGATCTTTTTTCAATTTTGATGCAATGAACTTTTTCAATTTTGACAAAATTTTCTCAAATTTGTTTAATTTTTTTACAAAAAAGGTATACTTTTTTTTCAAATTTTGATTTTTTCAAATTCAATGAAGTTTTTTTAAATCAAATGAACATTTATTCAAATCAATGAACTTTTTTGAACTTTTTGAAGTTTCTTTTCAAAATTCGTGGACATTTTCGAACTTATGATTGTTTTTTTTAATTTTTTGGTGATTTCTTTCATTTTTTTGGAAAGTCAATGGTTGACTGGTCAACTGACAAACGCGATCGAGCGACCAGGAACCCAGGCGAGCGCTTGCCTTTTTCTTTGGCCAGCCCATCAGAGGGGGCGCGTGAGCGATAGGGAGCAGCTCGACACTTAAGACGTCAAACAAGAGGTCCCGATTTTGTTGAATATATGAAGTGTAAAATGCATTCCGGAACACTAAACTTGTTTCTCTTTTAGGGAAAGATCACTGAACTTGTTCGATCCATATGTTTGTAAAAGAACATGTCTTACCTAATATAGAACCTGTCACATTCTTATAGTTCACCATGATGCCATAATAAAAGAAAATGTTATTTCCAATAACAACTATGGTGCCAATAAATATCTGAGTTGAATTAATTAACCAAATGATATGCCAGAAGATGACAAGGGACCATACATCACACGCAGGCCATTTCATTTTCGGATGATTCATCATCCATCAATTGATCCAAAACATCATTTGGCATACATGTACACCATGCATACGCGGCTGATGCTTATCTGCCATGTCTGTCGCAATACATGGGACAACAACAATGATATCTAAGCTAATTATGTTGCCAAACTCAGATAACTAGGCCCTTCTCCCCAAAACCCTGACCGACACCAATTCCTTCCTCCTCCCTCCCCATCATCCTAGTGTGGAAACAATTTGTTATCAATGCGGAAACACCCCGTTGTGCTGCTAAATATCTGCATACAAACTATATCGCACCATATAGTATATGCCATGTTATTATCGGATGATTCATCTATTCGTCAATTGACCTAAACCTTGAATTATAGTTCGTGCTGGTCTAATATGCCACACATGCGTACATGTGGATTGGTGGTTCAACGCCCATGTCACACCTTAGGTGACGATGTACGACCACGATAAATCAACTAATAGTCATGATCACTACTGGAATTAGCTTATTTGCCGTCTGCCAATTGGCCGTCTGCTGGCTGACGGCAAAGAAGGTCTTTGCCGTCCGCTTACAGAAAACGGACAGATGGCAAAGAATTTTTGCCGTCAGCCAGCAGACGGCAAAGAGAGAGGTGGGCCCACTAACGAGCTGCTTAGAAAAAACCTAACAGCCCCCCTCTTTGCCGTCTGCTAGCAAAAAAGCAGATGACAAAGGAGGGCGGACGGCAAAAAATTGACCTAACTAACGGCCGAGCCCCCACCCCCCCCCCCTCTCTCTCTCTCTGTCTTCCCCGACGACCACCGCCGCCCCCTCCACCCGCCGCCGCCCCCTTGCCCTGCCACCCGCCCACCCACCGCCCCTCACCCGTCGCCCGACCACCCGCCGCCCCCTTGCCCCACCACCCCACCACCCGTTGCCGCCCCCTTGCCCCGTCACCCCTCGCCCCGTCGCCCTGTCGCCCCGACCTCCCGCCACCGCCCCGCTGCCCTGCCGCTCGAACGGCCCACCGCCGCGGTGCCCAACCGCCCCGCCGCCCGAACGGCCCACCACCACGGCGCCCCGCTGCCCCCACCACCTGCCCAGTGCCCCAGCGCCACCGCCCAGGAGCCTGCGGCCCCTGTCGCCACCGCCACCCTGCCGCTGCGAAGCCCCGGCCAACGCCATCTCTGGTGAGTTTTTTTCTTCTGTTATTTCTTTTTTTGTTTGCTGTTTAATTGTTAGATTAGACTAGATATGTGTTAGTGTTAGATTTAGTGCTAGATTATATTGGATTAGACTAGTGCATGTGTTTAAGTTAATTAGTCATATAATTAAAAGAAGTAGAAAAAGGAAAATAAGGAAGAAATAAAAGAAGAAGAAGAGAAGGAAAGAAGAAGAAGAAGAAAGGAAAGAAGAAGAAGAAGAAGAGAAGGAAAGACCTCGATCCCCTAACGCCCTGACCCCGACACCCCGACCCCGATACGACACCCCGACACCCCGACCCCGAAACAGCACCCCGACCCCGACACGGCACCCCGACCCCCTGACCCTGACACCCCGACCCCGACACCACACCCCGACCCTCCGGACCCGACACCACACCCTGACACCACACCCCGACACCCCGACCCCGACACCACACCCTGACCCCGAAACAGCACCCCGACCCCCTGACACCCTGACCCCGACACCCCGACCCCGACACCACACCCCGATACCCCGACCCCGACACCACACCCCGACACCCCGACCCCGACACCACACCCCGACCCCGAAACAGCACACCGACCCCTACACGGCACCCCGACCCCTGACCCCTGACCCCGACACCCCGACCCCGACACGACACCCCGACACCCCGACCCCGACACGACACCCACGACACCCCGACCCCCGACACCTCCCGAAAAGGTGCTATTTGGCCTTCCACGGCATAGCTGGCCACGTGGCAGCTTGTCAATGCCGGCCGAGCTGAGCTCTTTGCCGTCCGCCAACAGACGGCAAAGAGCTTGGCCTCTTTGCAGTTTGCTGGCGGACGGCAAAGAACACGCCGTTAACCCCTAACGGCTCTCACCCCACCCCACCGCCGTCCAATATATTTGTCGTCTGCTTGGCTACGACGGAGGATGGCACAACTCTTTGCCATCCGCTTCTATGAAGCAGACGACAAAGAAGGCCTTTGCCGACACTCGTTCGGCCGGACATTTTGCCGTCCGCCATCCATGCCTTTGCCGTCTGCCATGGCAGACGGCAAAGAAGTTGATTCCAGCAGTGCATGACGTTTTGTAATAACTTGGTCGACCCATCAATATACAAACAAGAAGACGATGTTAACAACTTGTTGGATGTGCTTCCTCTCACGCCGTTTTTTCTTTCACAAATATGTAGAGCTTGCGTATCATTCGATTGAAAGAAGAAGTTAAGAGTGAGTACATGAGGTGGTACAATCGTATCACATGAATGCAGGAGGTGTCAACATGGTGCCCGGAGCAAAGAGACATGGGATTCTTAGTCCAAACAAAAAAACATAGCTAAACTCGCCGTCCTGGGAAACAGCCCAAATCAAACCAACATCGCGGCCAACACCTCCAAATCTACGGCCAAGGACACCATGAGCAAACAAGAAGCGCCATCACAAAGAAAAATGACGCCAAGACGCCATCCCCGCCCAATCCAAAAAACCGAACCTAGGGTTCCCCTGATGCTCAAACAGGGGGATGCTCGAAGAGGGGAACAGATAGCAGTCATGGCAGCACCTTCAAGAAAGGGACGACACCTGTCGGTGTCACCGCTACCAGCATCAAAAGGTCGAGCAAGGTTTTTGCCAAGCTAGAAAACGGCTGATAAACTAATGTGAGATGACTGGACATCTTAACTAATCGGTTAATCTACAGATTAATTCAGATGAATTAGCAACGATCTAGGATGGATGCAACTGCTCTGTGTGACAAGAGGCACAATGCCCTATCCATTTGTGCCTTTATTCAGAAAACCATCATGTACCTTGCCCACTTCCATGTGGACCCTCGTGGAAAGAATCTGTGGGGAAATACATGTTTTTTTTCCGGACATCTTAAACCATAGATATACACCATGTCATTTTCAGATGATTCATCCATGAGTTGATCCGACTTGAATTATTGAAGAAAAATATATTGTGCTGGTGGAATATACACCATCAGACATACATGTCGACTGGTGATTTGACGTCCGTGGTGCAGCTCATGGGACGTGGTACGACAACGATAGATAAGCTACTAGTTATCATATAACGGGTCCAAAACAATTTGCTAGTCTATGTCTTCTTGCAAGTTACAGATTACAAACAGGAATAAGTTGTTAATCGATACTCAATAGTAGGTGCTTCCTCTCACTTCACACGCCCGTATGTGTCGGTGGTATGGTTGTTGTGGCATGTATGTAATTACAACATGATACATACTGGCTTCGTTCACAAATATAAGACATTTTAACATTTTTTCTGAATAGGATGTACATAGACACGTTTTGTTGTGTTTGTTCACTCATTTCATTCCATATGTACTTTATATTGAAATATCTAAAACATCTTATATTTGTGAAAGGAGAGGGAGTATTTCTTTGACCCAGCAACCTTAGTTGGTTCATATATGCACTTAAAATTCCTAGCCTTGTCCTGACAGACATACCATGTTAATGGTCATCATCATGATATACATCATTAATTGACAAATGGTGCATGCCAAATTAACTTCTTGGTAAGACGCTTCATTATCAGTATTATGCACTGCATGTAATATATTAGCTAAAGTTTTTGTTGGGTCCTTTTTTTAGAATCATTGTTGGATCCTTTATTGTTTTGAATGTGAAAGAATCCAGTCAGGCAAGTATTTAGGCTACGGGGTGATAGAACATGGGCTCCAGACTATTGGGCCTTCTCGTTGAACTTTTTCTTCCATGCTGGCCGCCTTGTTGATTTTGATGAATATATAAGAAGTAAAATGCATTATCGATCACTAAACTTGTTAGTATCTTCTTCGATCCATCTGTTCGTAAAAGAGCCTCTCTTCCTAATACAGAACATGTCACATTCTTATACCTCAATATGATGCCATAAAAAAATGGAAAAACTTATATCCAATAACACCTACAGAACCAACAAAATATCTGACTTAAATTAAGTAACCAGATGATATGCCATCATATGGCAAGGGACCATACATCATACATATGTCAGGCCACTTCTGGACGATTCATCATTCATCGTCGGTTGATCAGATACTTCAATTATTGACAGTGATGTTGGACCAATACACCATACATACGTACACACATACATGTCGGCCAATGTCTCATTTGGTGTGCGTGTCTCAACACATGGGACAACAACAATGACATCTAAGCTAATTATGTTGCCAAACCTGAGATGACTAGGCTCTTCTCCCCCCAAAACCCTAGCCGACACCAAGTCACCGCCGCCTCCCTCCCCATCCTAGTGTGGACAAAATTATTTTTCGATGGGGAAACACCTCTATTGTGCTGCTAAATATCTGCGTCGAACTATCTCCTTTAATTATATCTCGCCACATAGTATATGCCATGTCATTTTCGGATGATTCATCCATCCATCAATTGATACAAACCTTGAATTATTGTTCCTACTGGAGAAATATACACCACACATACAGACATGTCGACTGGTGATTCGTCCTCCGTGCCGCGGCTCAGGTGATGACGTACGACAGCGATAGATAAGCTAATAGTCACAAAGTTGTTGTTCCACGTCTTGCAATAACTTTTGTCGACTGATCATCCCATTGGGTCAGAATTAGAGGGGAATACAAACAAGATGATGTTAAATTGTAACCACTTGCATACTTCCTCTCACGCCGGCATATGTATATGGTTGCAGGCACGTGCGTACGTACATACCCACGCGCGACCGCCAACTAGCCATGGCCAAGTATGCCATGATATTTTCTAGTATGACCGGCTCGCGAAACATGTTTTTTATCAATCGGGTCATATGTAGTGTCAACTGCCAAGAGAAGAATCGATCATAGACTAATGTGACACGGTTACACGTCTTAATTTTGCTAGTTAATTCGGTTAATCAGCACAGCGATCTTGTATGGATGCAAGTGCTCTGCTTCTTCTTCCTGGCATGTGTGGTTGATGGATGATGGATCGAGTCCGGTAGGTTGGTGTTAGGCCGATCGATAGATATTTGTCATGTTCGTCACCAAGATAAATATTGAACTATTGGTTTAGGACCTCAGGTGTACAGTGGGTAGGTGTAGTTTTTCTAGAATCAGTAGGTAGGTGTTAACAATGACAATTTGATTAATCGCCTTGCCCTAATTGCATTACACGCTAGCTAGCGACAACGACGATGACCATGATGAGTTGGTAATTCCGATAAACTTCTGCGCACGAGCAATTAGACGCGTTCTTCGCACGCGCGCATGTGGGTTATAGGGGACCGAATCAAAATTAAGCTGCCTGCATGGTTGCACCCATGTGTTCTATTCTGACGCGAATTGGGAGTAATTGGACATGTGTATTACATGCTGAAAAAGAAATATGGAATCTACTAACATAGTACTTGGCTACTAGTAGTAAGATGTTAAAATCAGGGAACCAACTAGGTGAAACTGGTTTAATTTGTATCCTCAAATTTAAACTAAAACCACGTCAATTATTCCTAGACGAAGGTAATAGTAGAATCCTTCTCCCACGGAGAGAAATATGATGCATTCTGTGATTTGGGTTAATTCCATTAGTTAAGCATCTCGTACGGTGGCCACCTCTTCGAGACTTGATGGACCCGCTTCCGTAGTGGCGGAGCTACGACAAGGCCCACCCAGCTTTGTAGCATTTGCTTCTATTACAGTCAGCCATGGGTATAGAAAAGAGTCAGCCATGAGCATTCCTTTGCACTGTAGCCCGTCCAGTTTTTTGCTACAAGCTGCGCCATTGCCCTTCCGTATGTTACATTTGTTGTGATTATTCCGTTCCAGTTCGTAATGTAAGTACTATTCAGTTCACTGATGATCACGCAGCATGACATGTCGCCGTCTGCTAGTTAATTAGGCGGCGGTTTGAGTTGATCTTGCAACTACTATTGTGTAAGTACTTTCTTTGTAAACTAAAATAAAAGCGTTTAGATCACTAAGATGGAGTACATATTTTCGCTGCCTAGCATTAGTGTACTGGTTCTTTAATTTGGACTAACAAGAAAAAATAAAGAGATTAAAAGACGCCGACACGTGATCGTCTCGAAATTAAAGGCAGGCCCGCTACCGCCGGTGGGTGGATGGATTATGGAATTGTTTGTTCAGCAGAGGAGCCGCGCGCGTTCATGCATCGTCAGTGGACAGTGGAGTAGGTACCTTCGGTCGTACGTGCATGTCTGATTAGTAATTAGCAACGTGGGTTTCCGCCAACTAATCTGCGCGCTAGCTCACGCCGCATGATTATGTTATAAATAGCCAGCCCAGCCGTGTCTGACCATCACATGCAAATTAGAACATCTTATATCTGTGTGAACAAAGGGAGTATGTCATAAGCGAAATGATGATGATGCCAAGCATTCAATGCAACGAAATGCGAAATGATTTTAGTTGTCAAAATCGACAGAAAATTAACTTTCGAAATGAAACTCAATCTAGCTTAGCGTGGCAAAGTTAATTGCTATCACCTCCGTTCCTAACTATAAGACGTTGTGGATATTACAATGTGGACTACCAGCAGACTGGAATAAGTGAACAGACACACTAAAACATGTATATATACATCTGATTTAGAATAATGTTAGAACATCTTATTGTTTGTACCCGCAAAAAAACCATCTTAGGCTGGTCATAATGGGCAAGAACATAAGCTAGTAACTTACACACTTCCCTAGACTATGTTACTACCTTCATAGTGGGTAGGAACATCTATGTAGTGTCATGCAACGATGTATTTATTAGGTTATAGACTCATTGTTTCTTGGAGTGTGGGTGATGTTCCGGTAACTTAGCTAGTTACCACATGCATCTCTCTCTTCATTAAATATGTGCCACATAAGCAAAGTTGTATTGGAGTGTGTGATCTTACTCCTAAATTCCTCCCCATTTTGACCAGCCTTATTGTTTGGAGTAGCTCTTAATACTTGCGACTATGTAATTATGGCTGCATAGGCATGCTTGGAATTTTCTCAGCATGCACCATTACGTGTACTGGTTATAGCTATAGTCACAACCAATGACCAAAGTGCTGTCAGTTAGTCAATCGATCAGTCACATAAAAAGGAGGCAATGCATGACAACAAGCACCAGGTCAAAGGTCAAACCACACTGTCGTCTCGAAGCTTGCAGTCTGTGCAGCTAGGTAGCTAGACTTTTCAGCACACTTGCACAAAAGCATTTCGAATTAATTTGACCAATTCCGGGACACTACAACTAAGTTCCGCCCCGAAGGGAGGGAATACAGCCCAGAGCCATGGTAGGAGTCAAACTGAAGGTTCATTAATTAGCACAGGTGTTACCTGTGGAAATTCTTGCGGTTGCACGCATTAGTCTTTGTTTTGGTCTCTGTGTATTAGCTTAGACAGCGCTAGATACATCCGTTTGAGTGTCAATTCATATGAGATGGAGGTAGTAGTAGAGACCTCACTTTTCAGCAACTGTTTCCCCTCTATTTGTAACGATAAGTGTATGCAGTATGCATATTCATGATCTTCAATGGAAAGGCAAAGCACCTATCGTTTGGACAAAAAGAAAGAAATACTACTCTTTCTGTTTTTTTCTTTTTGTAGACGAATTCTTGCTATAAAATAAGCTTTAACCAATAAGTACTCTATTACTATATAATTTATTTAAGGGCATACTATGATGTCATTAGAATTGTATTCCAAAATAGTTTTGTATGATGATGATTTTATATCGTAAAACATATATATTAGATATTACTGGCATAATTTCTGTTAGTATATTATGAAAAAAAAATGTGTGGAGTTCGGTTCTCATTGAAATTCCGAGTGTGGCCTTTTATACTCGCTTTAGCACAGGCACACTCTGCACATTTGCCGATCCCACCGTCTACAAAAACAATGGGGTTTCCTTGCGAAAACGACATTTGAATATCCACGTTGAATCAAGTAACCATCTTAGCCATGCCATTTTGGCATGATTCATCCAATTGATCCAAGCTGAATTATTGTGCATGTGGGCTGTGGAATATATACAATACATGCATGTCGATTGGAGATTTCACATGTCGCAACTACTGGGACGACGACAACGATACATAAGCAAATTAATCAGAGTTGCTGCTCGGGACCGATCAATCGATTGGGTTATAACTGTCGGTAGTGCTTCCTCACGCGCCTGCAACTAAAACCGTGCTAGCGGTGGTGGCATGCATTGTTTCAGGCGTACACACGCACACACTGGCCAAGGATGCCATGATATTTTCTTTGACCTAGCTCGCAAAACCTTATCCTGATAGCTGATATACCTATCCATTTAATTAGATAGTCGTTGGTCGAGTCATACAAAGTGCCAAAAGAACTGTGCATAGACTAGTGTGAGATTATCACACGTCTTGACGTTAGCACAGCTATCTTGGATCGGTGCAACTGCTCTGCTTCTGCCTGGTGTGTGTGGACGTGTGGTCGATAGATGGATCATCAAAATCGTTAAGCTGCTGCTGTCACTAACTAGTTGCCATGTCGACCTGCTAGAATTGGTTTAGAACCTCATGTTGTATAAGGTGTTGACAACGGTCACAAATTGATTAGTCACCACGCGAACGCTCATGAACTAGCTAGGTCAATACTGATGCGTTGGCGGTTGCGTGTGGAACTGGATTTGGCTGCTACGGGCATGTCTAATGCCTAGGCGCTTGCGCAGACATTTAAAGAAATAAAAATAAAGAATAGTCATGTAGCAGCGGGGTTAGCGCGGCGGCCTCCAATGCTAGTGACAAGATACATACTGTTATATAATAACGAGAAATAAACGAGACAGAGAGACACGGATTTTTACGTGGAAACCCTTGTGGGAGAAAACCACGGACGCACGAAGACGCAATCACTATGAGGAGGAGTATTACAAGCACGATACGACAGACCATCTTATATGCGACTACATGAGGTATATATGAGGGCAATACATGAGAGTCCTTGGAGAACAAGTAAACGAGTTGTACTCATACGCGTCGGTGCCAACGCAAAGGCCCATACTGTATGTACTACGTCTAGTCCAATACGGTACTAGAATTTAGATCATAATTTAACAATCTCCACCTTGATCCAAATTCCTCCAGTAGTCGAAGAAAGTGAATAACTCCATCCAAATCATCATAAACACCTTGTGCGTCAAAGTCCATAGGACTAATGAGAAATACCAACTAAGTCTGAGCAAAGCTCAAACTTATTGGTCGGAACTGGCTTTGTCATCATATCAGCGGGATTATCATGAGTACTTATCTTGCATACCTTCAAATCATCTTGAGCAACAACATCTCGAATATAGTGATATCTGACATCAATGTGCTTTGTTCTCTCATGATACATTGGATTCTTGTAAGATATATAGCACTTTGACTGTCACTAAATACGGTAGGGCAAGATGAATCTCCACAAAGCTCAGTGTACAAACCTTTCAACCAGATAGCTTCTTTGCATGCCTCAGAAATAGCCATATACTCGGCATCAGTAGTGGAACAAGTCACAATAGACTGCAAAGTTGCTCTCCAACTCACAGCACAACCACCAATGGTGAAAACATAACCTGTGAGTGATCTTCTCTTATCCAAATCACCAGAAAATCAGAATCAACAAAACCAACAAGTCCATCTCCAGTTTTCCCAAACTATAAGTAAGCATTAGAAGTACCATGCGGGTATCTGAAAATCCACTGAACTGCTTTCCAATGCTCTTTTCCAGGATTAGCCATGTATCTACTGACAACACTCAATGCATAAGATAAATCCGGACGAGAACAAACCATGGAATACATAAGTGAACCAACTGCACTTGAATAGGGAACTCTAGACATGTACTCAATATCGGAATCTGACTTAGGACATAAAGCTGATGACAATTTGAAGTGTGCAGCTAATGGTGTACTCACCGGCTTGGCATTATGCATATTAAAACGACGAAGAACTTTATCAATATATCCCTTCTGACTTAGATATACTTTTCCAGACGGTCTATCTCTGGATATTTCCATGCCAAGAATTTTCTTTGCTGCACCCAAATCCTTCATCTCAAATTCATTACTCAATTGCTTCTTTAGTTCATTAATCTCTGACATACTCTTTGCAGCAATAAGCATATCATCAACATAAAGGAGCAAATAAATAGTTGAACCATTGACAGTTTTCAAATAAACACAACTATCATAATTAGACCTTTTGAAACCTTGAGAGAGCATAAAGGTGTCAAATCTCTTGTACCACTGTCTAGGGGATTGCTTCAATCCATACAGAGATTTCTTTAACTTGCAGACAAGCTTTTCTTTTCCAGGAATAACAAAACCTTCAGGTTGTTCCATATAAATATCCTCTTCTAATTCTCCATGTAAGAATGCAGTTTTAACATCCAATTGTTCAAGCTCAAAATCATGCATGGCAACAATACTGAGTAAAGTGCGAATAGAGCTATGCTTCACAACAGGAGAAAAGACTTCGTTATAGTCAATACCTGGAATCTGGCTATAACCTTTAGCAACTAACCTTGCTTTATATCTTGTCTCATCATTAGGAGAAACACCTTCTTTCCTCTTGAAAACCCACTTGCAACGAATAGGTTTCTTCTCTCTAGGCAATTTTACTAAATCCCAAGTGCCATTCTTTTCAAGTGATTCCATCTCATCATGCATAGCAGTCATCCACTTATTACTATCACCAGAAATAATAGCCTCGGAATATGAAGAAGGCTCAGAATTACCTTCAATTTCTTCTGCAACAGATAAAGCAAAAGAAACAATATTGCACTCTTCAATTAACCTGTCAGGTTTATTAATACCCCGCCTAACTCTGTCACGTGCAAGATTCCAACTGGGTGGAACAATAGGCTGATTTGGAGTGGGAGTGACATGATCATCATTAACGACGGGTTCATCATGTGCATCAACAATTTCATTACCAGATGTATCACCTGTTTCAATAACATGCTCCACCTGAACAGTAGGCTGCTGAATAGTAGGCTGCTGTTCACTCTCAACAGGAACATTAGTAGATGGAACATCATGTAACATAGCAGATTCATTAAAGATAACATTTCTGCTAATAACCACCTTCTGGGTTTCAGGATTCCACAATTTAAAACCTTTAACACCAGATTTATAACCAAGAAAGATGCACTTAATAGCCCTAGGCTCCAATTTTCCATTATCAACATGAGCATAAGCAGTGCAACCAAAAACTCTCAACTGTGAATAATCAGCAGGTGAACCAGACCATACCTCAATTGGAGTTTTCTTATTAAGAGCAATAGATGGTGAACGGTTAATGAGATAACAAGCAGTGGAAGCGGCCTCAGCCCAAAAACGCCTATGCAAACCTGCATTGGACAACATGCAACGGGCTCTGGAAATAATGGTCCTGTTCATACGCTCAGCAACACCATTTTGTTGAGGAGTATAAGGAATGGTGTAATGTCTGACAATGCCTTCAGTCTTGCAATAATTCTTAAATTGCTTAGAACAGAATTCCATACCATTATCAGTGCGAAGTATTTTTACCTTCCTTTCAGTTTGCCTTTCAATCATAATCTTCCACTCCTTAAATGCTGAGAATGCTTCATATTTATGCTTCAAGAAATAAGGCCAAACTTTTCTCGAATAATCATCAATAATAGTCAGCATGTAACTTGCACCACCTAATGACTTCTTGCGAGATGGTCCCCATAAATCAGAATGCACATAATCAAGAATACCTTCAGTTGTATGAGTCGAAGTGTTGAACTTCACCCTCTTGTGCTTGCCGAAGATACAATGCTCACAAAATTTCAATTTACCAGGTTCATATCCATCAAGAAGACCTCTCTTATTTAACTCTGCTAAACCAAGTTCACTCATATGTCCAAGACGCATATGCCAAAGGTTAGCAGCATCACAATCAGAATTCTTTGAAACAACTGGAGTAGCGTTACCTGAAACTGTAGAACCTCGAAGGTAATAAAGACCATTGGTCGAACTTAAGTCACCTTTCATCACAACAAGGAACCTTTGGTGACTTTCAAAACACTATCTCCACCTGAATACTTGTACCGCTTTGCATCAAGGGCACTAACAGAGATAAGATTTCTCTTCATCTTCGGAATATACCGAACATCTGTCAAAGTTCTGATTGTGCCATCAAACATCTTGATTCGAACGGAACCTATGCCTTCAATCTTGCATGGTGAATTATCAAAACCCAAAACGAAACCAGCAGAAGTAGTGGAATCAAAAGTATTAAACCAATCTCTATGTGGACACATATGAAAAGTGCATGCAGTGTCAAGTACCCACTCGTCATTGGTCTCAGCACATCCAGCAATAACGACAAGAGCATCATCGGAACTATCATCACGAGCAACATTAGCAGAATTTTCACCTTGTTTGTTACCTTTCCTCTTTTCCTTGTTCTGCAACTTGAAACACTCTGAGATGTCATGCCCGTCTCTCTTGCAATATCTGCAATATTTCTTGTCTCTGGATTGCGACCGGCCCCTGTAGCCGTTTTTACTTTTGCCTCTGTTTCCATTATTGGAGTTCTTCTCCTTTGTCCTGCCACGAACAGATAATCCCTCGGCTTGGGATGAACTCGAACCATCATGAGGCACTTCATAAACTTCATTAAGCGTGAGAGTATCACGACTGTATAATATGGTGTCTCTAAAATTGGTATAAGAACTTGGCAGTGAACAAAGTAACATTAAAGCAGTATCTTCCTCTTCATACTTAACCTCCATTGCAGCTAGATCAGATATGATCTCTTTAAATTCTGAAATATGATTCAAAACATTACCTCCCTCGGGTAACCTGTGCAGGAATAATTTTTGCTTCAGATGCATCTTGCTCGTGAGATCTTTAGTCATGCAAATCCCTTCCAGCTTTAACCATAGAGCGGCGGCAGTTTTCTCGCTCAAAACTTCCTGCAAAATATTGTTATGCAAATGGAGTTGAATTTGTGACAAAGCCTTACAATCAATTCTTTTCTCCTCATCAGTCCAGTCCTGAATTTTGTTCTTCCTAAAACTATCCAGTGCTTCATCATAGTCGGACCAACAACGCCCGCATCTTGACTTGCCATAGGGTAAACCTTGTGTCACGGTCCAGCAGCGGAAGATCGTACTTCATGGATGCCATGAGTAGATAAAATCTGGATAAAATCTGTGTACACAAAGTAGTACAAGCCCGGTAGTAAAATTCTTGACAGAATTTAATATGCGGATCAAACGGGATAGGAAAAGTAGCACCTGATAGTCTGATAGTCTGTACGTAGCAGTTGACCAAGGAAAAATAGCCATGTATCCTTCACGTGACGAATACCAGTACTAGTAGCTGGCTGACCAAAGTAATCGGTGATGAAAGCAAAAAAGCAAATAACTTAGCTTCACGTGAAGGAACGACGACTTGGACAGATCCCTTCTCCTCGGGAATTGAAGCCGGTTGCTTTGATTAGCACCAGCGGCAACTCGGCGGATTAATGCGTGTGCTTGCAGCAACGCATGGCTTGGCAGATCGAAAGAGCGGCTCCAACAGCGCACGGCTTTGTAGGCGGGACAGCAGCGCAGATCGCTTTCCTGTCGGTCTCGGTTTCAACGGCGGCTGCAGCAGCGATCTGTCTTTGGATTCGACGGATCGCAGAGACGCCTGCGGCGGCGCACCCGAAAACCCTAATTCTCTCGTCTCAAAAAATCTCGTATCTGAAACCTTAGCTATGTATACCACTTATTAGATAATAACGAGAAATAAACAAGACAGAGAGACACGGATTTTTACGTGGAAACCCTTGCGTGAGAAAACCACGGACGCATGAAGGCGCAATTACTATAAGGAGGAGTATTACAAGCACGAGACGACAAAACCGTCTTAGGTGCGACTACATGGGGTATATATGCGGGCAATACATGAGAGTCCTTGGAGGACAAGTAACCAAGTTGTACTCATACGCGGCGGTACCAACGCAAAGGCTCAAACCGTATGTACTACGTCTAGTCCAATACGGTACTAAAATTTAGATAATAATTTAACACATATGCTAATATGGCACACTTTGAGTCCTAATGCAGAAGGGAAAAAAGTATAGCGCCCGGCGCGAGAAGTGGCGTCGACGCAAGGACGAATCCTGGCCTTAGCTGGGAATACGAAGAAACGGCTGGGAAGTTGAGCGTAACGGCCGGGGATTTGACCCTAGCGCCTGGGCTAATAGCCACATTGTAGATCAATTGTGGTGGGACAAATATAAGTAGATGAAGATTGTTATTGCTCATTCATGCATGCCAGGCGTTCCATTTGGATTTGATTATTATATGAATCCATATGTGCATAAACTTAGCTTCACAAGCGGTACTGCCATTGTCAACATAAGGTACTAGACTACAAGCACAAAGTGGAAAATTGAGTCAATATTAGACTATGGTGTCAAAAACGAACATACCATTGGAAGATGCCGTGCAATCGCACGCTGGCATGTCTCCTTCGTGCCGGATCTCGCCGCGGCACGCAAAGTCCCCTTCGTCGACGGTGAGATCCTCCTCCGGCGGGGCGCACTTTGGCTGGTTCTGCTCGATCAGAGGGGGTCACGATGGACGCGCACTATCTCCATGAAGGGGAGAGCGTTGATATCGGCCAGATCGTGTCCTTCCTGTGCCACTTCGCTAGGGTTCACGATCGGATTCCGGTGGGGCACACGACGGTACACTAGAGCTTGGCACGTCCCGGTGGGGGCGTTGCGCGAGCGACGGGTTGGTCCGATGCGGGTGGGTCATCTCGGGGCCCAGGCATCCTGGTCCGCACCCGGGTGCGGTGGAGTCGTCCGCCATGGATGCTGGACACGTGGACGGAGATCGATGGATCCATGGCGAGGAGACAGATAGCGCGAGGGGTATAAAAGCTCATTCCCGTGCAGCTAACCCCATTCTTGACCTAGATCAAAGATTTCATCCTCATATCGGTGGTGGGAGGGCAAGATTGGTGGCGACCATAGATCGTTCGCGGAGTTGGTGACCTCTTCCCCGCGCGATGACCGGAGTTTCCGTGGAGGGAGGCACGAGGGGTTCGGATCTGGCCGGATGGGGAGCGGCCGGAGCCGTCCGATTCGACCGTGTCCAGGGACGCGGGCACTTCTCTTGGTCCAGGAAGCGGATGGTGACGACCTCTCCACCAACAAGAAGACGGCGTCGGCGTCAGACGACACTGAGCGATGGGATGAGGTGGTGGAGCGGGCCAAGCGAGTGAGATCTGGGAGGGTTTGGGTGGAGAAAAACCCTAATCCCTCCGGATCTAAAGCGGCGAACGCGTTCAAGAAGAAGCAGATGCCCGACGCAGCATCTCGAGCGATCCCCACCACTCAGGTGCGCCCTTCCAAGGCCGATGATGCATGCTTAATCTGCAAAGCTACTGGCCATACTCCTGCTAGTTGTCCACAAGCTTTATGTGAGAGATGCTGTAAGATGGGCCATTTGGCATCTATGTGTGTTACCTTTCTGCCATGGGAGTGCATTGATCCTATGTGCGCTTTTCAGGCCAAGGGCCAAGGCTTTTTTTACATTCCTGATCCGTGCACTGCTAAGCAACTTAAAGAAAGGGCTACAAGTGTGGTTATTACTGTCATAGAAGGGGAGGCTAGTGTTAAGGAGTTAGAAGATACTTTTTCTGATTATATTGGGACCAAGTGGCACTGCACTGCTCGGACCATTGGCTCTTATACTTATGTGATGAGGTTTCCTAATCAAAAGGGATGTGAAAAAAGCATGCTATAATGATAGAATGACTCTCAAATCCTGTGGAGTTGTAGTAAAAGTTGTCCCCTGGTCGGCCAATGTGGGGGCGAAGGGGGTTATGGAGATGGCATGGGTGAAAGTTGCAAATGTTCCCCTGGAAAGAAGGAATGAGAGAAATATTGCTTATGTCTCTTCCTTGGCGGGCGTCCCATTAGAAATCGACATGGCCACCCTACACAAGCCTGAATTTGTAAGGGTCTGGCTGGGTTGTCGTAATGTGGACGAGCTCCCTGGGGTTGCTGACACTACAAGAAATATGTCAACTAGTGACCTTCTGTCAGTGACCCTGGAAGAATTGGTCATAGATCTATGACCATTTGAGACTAATTGGTCAAAAGCTGTTCGGGGGCTCCAAACCCTAAACCATTGCGACCATTTTGGTCAGAAAGGTCATAAAGCAAACAGTGCTGGTCCGCTGCCTTATTTCTAATTGTTAACGACCAATATAGATGGTCATAGCCTTGTAGATTATGGTGGGTTGTGATGACTAGGCGCCATCTCATCAGTTTTGCCTATGTGTCATGTCCATGTGTCAATTTTTGCCCTAGGTTGTGAAGCAACCTATATTTCTGTTATTCCAAAAATTCCCAAAAAATTCTCATAAATTGTTTGGAGCATATCTTCATCAAATATGTCAAAAGCATTCCTTGCCTAGTTCAAAAATAACTCAACAATATTCATTTTCCTATTCTGTTCAAAGCAGCACTTTGTGAAGGAAGTACCACTTTGGCATGTCCAAATGGTATCCATTTTCTACAGTGCTTTCCTATGCCCAAATAACCATCCTCCACCAAATGCCAGCTCAATCCATTCATTATTTTGAGCTCAGCTTCAACATTCATATTTATGTCCTGTGTGGTACTTTGCAAAGCAAATACCACCTAGGCTCCTCCTTTTGAGGTGAAAATTTGTGAAGACGGTCTTCTTAGTAACTGATCATCCTCAGCCAAAACTCACGCCCATTAGCCATGTGCATTTCTCATACCGCAAATCAAACACTTGGCTGCTTATTCATGTTTGAGCATCGATCGGTCTCCTCGTGAGAATTTTATGTTGTGATTTTCTTCCTAGCACCTACCTGGGGAGTGCCCAACCCACTAGACATGCCTAGGCCGCCCAGAACACATGGCAACGCCACGGTCATGCGGTGACCACATGGCGGGCATGCGAGCTTACACGCTCTAGAGTTGGGGCCCTCGGCCACCGTCCAAACCTCGATGTCTCGCCATCAAACGATGTATTTATGATTAAATAGATACTTATTTACCTAGAAATGATTTTTGAAAAAAAATAAAGAGCAAACTATGAGGCAGCTGCAGTTCAAATTTGATCCGCTTCCAACTGAATCGACGGGAATTTGTCTTTTTCACCAGAGGTGGATCAAAACTATTGACACCCAACCATTTTGTAAATTGTGCATTAAATATGGCCTAGTATTTTAGAAAATTGATTAGGTACAATTTTGCAACAAATATATGGTAGGTCCTTCACAAAAAAAACTCATTTCGGGCACTCGGAAAATGGAAAATGTATTTTCTGTGAAAAGAAAATGAAAACTCCCTTAGGCAACATTGTTTGGAATTCCAAGATGCCCCCTTGTGCACAATATGAGAACATTTGAAAAAACTATGCCATGAATGTGGCCATAAGATTGATCATTTGGCTTCAAAGCCATGAATCTTCACACATGATAGCTCATTTCTGATAACACTTTTTTAAAATAATTACCGCACTACAAGTTTATTATTTTTTCTGGAAACTTGGTCACATATAATGACACAATGCAAAGGTTTTCCAATTTTTTGATTTTTTTGAATTATTTATGCCCGTTTCAAAATGCGGTCAAAACGATGGGCTTGACCGTTCTTAGCTAGTGGTTGAATCTTGGAATTGTTTTGGTGTTTCTCTGATTAAATAGATACTTATGTACCTAGAAATGATTTTTGGAAAAAATAAAGAGCAAACTATCAGGCAGGCACAATATGAGATCATTTGAAGAAACTATGCCATGAATGTGGCCATAAGATTGATCATTTGGCTTGAAAGCCATGAATCTTCATGAATGATAGCTCTGAGAACACTTTTTTAAAATAATTTCCATATTACAAGTTTATAATTTTTGCCGGTAACTTGGCCACATATGATGAAACAATGCGAAGGTTTTCCAATTTGTTGATTTTTTTTGAATTTTTTATGCCTGTTTCAAAATGCGGTCAAAACAGCGGGAATGACCGTTCCTAGCTAGTGGTTGAATCTTGGAATTTTTTTAGTGTTTCTCTGATTAAATAGATACCTTTGTACCTAAAAAACGATTTTTTGAAAAAATAAAGAGCAAACTATGAGGCAACTATAGTTCAAATTTGACCCGCTTCCTGCTGAATCGACAGAAGTTTGTCTTTTTCACCAGAGGTTGATCAAATATTTTGACACCCAAGCATTTGGTCATTTGTGCATTAAATATGGCCTAATATTTTATAAATTTGATTTGGTCCAATTTTGCAACAAATATATGGTAGGTTCTTCACAAAAAAACCTCATTTTGGGCACTTGAAAAATGGAAAATGATTTTTTCGTACAAAGAAAATGAAAAATTCCTTAGGCAACATTGTTTGCCATTCTAATATGCACCCTTGTGCACAATATGAGATCATTTGAACAACTATGCCATAAATGTGGCCATAAGATTGAGCATTTGGGTTGAAAGCCATGAATCTTGACACATGATAGCTAGTTTATGAGAACACTTTTTTAAAATAATTCCCGTATTACAAATTTATTATTTTTCTTGATAACTTAGTCACATATAATGACACAATGCGAAGGTTTTCCAATTTTTTTATTTTTTTTATTTTTTTACTCCCGTTTCAAAATGCGGTCAAAACGTCGGGAATGACCGTTCATAGCTAGTGGTTGAATCTTGGAATTTTTTTTCGTGTTTCTCTGATTAAATAGATACTTAAGTACCTAGAAATGATTTTTGAAAAAAAAATAAAGAGGAAACTACGAGGTAGCTGCAGTTCAAATTTGACCAGTTTCCTACTGAATCGGCGGAAATTTGTCTTTTTCACGAGAGGTGGATAAAAGCTTTTGACACTCAACCATTTGATCAATTGTGCATTAAATATGGCCTAATATTTTAGAAAAATGACCTGGTCTAATTTTGCAACAAATATTTGGTAGACCCTTCACAAAAACTCATTTTGGCACTCGAAAAATGTTTTTTGTAAAAAAAACCCATTTCGGAGAACACTTTTATAAGTTATTTATTTTATTTGAACTTTGTTCATTTTACTAAAATGTAGGTCACACTTGGTGACACAATGCGAAGGTTTTTCTTTTCTATTTAGTTTTATAAATTTCTCAGATGTAAAATAATTGACATGATTTAGCATCTTATTTTTAATCGATTATGACCAATTTGAATGGTCACGACGTCATAAAATAGGTACTATGTTCTGATTGGTCCAAAAACATGTCACGCCGATCATGGATTAATCACCGTCGGATGCTACTTGATCCAACGGCAGCCCACATTCCCCTGGTCGCTCTCATACCTCTCCCGAATCACCCCACCCAAACCCTAGCAGCCCGCAGCCACTACCGGACTCGCGGTCTATGCCTACGGCCACGGGCCGTCGGCATAGGCCCCTAGGCCGTCGGCATAGATCTATGCCGTCGGCATAGAGCCGTCAGTCTAGATTACGTCAACGTACTCCTGTCAGACCGTCGGCATAATAATACCGTCGGCATAGGGGGGTATGCCGACGGCCCTGGCGCAGCCGTCGGCATAGTTTAGCCGTCGGCGTAGTTTTCCGTCTGACGGTAACGGACGGCGCCGTCAAACTGCTGGCGGGTCAGGAGGCGACACGTGGCAGGGCTATGCCTACGGCAGAGCCATCGGCATAAGTTAAATCTATGCCGACGGCTTTGCTGTAGGCAAAGCACCTATCGTTTGGACAAAAAGAAAGAAATACTACTCTTTCTGTTTTTCTTTTCTTTTTGTAGACGAATTCTTGCTAGAATAAGCTTTAACCAATAAGTACTCTATTACTATATAATTTATTTAAGGGCATAATATGATGTCATTTGAATTGTATTCCAAAATAGTTCTTTATGATTATGATTTTATATCACAAAACATATATATTAGATATTAGTGGCATAATTTTTTGTTAGTATATTATGAAAAAAAACGTGTGGAGTTTGGTTTTCGTTGAAATTCCAAGTGTGGCTTTTATACTCGCTTTAGCGTAGGCACACTCTGCACATTTGCTGAGCCCACCGTCTACAAAAACAATGGGGTTTCCTTGCGAAAACGACATTTGAATATCTACGTTGAATCAAGTAACCATCTTAGCCATGCCATTTTCTATGATTCATTCAATTTGGTCCAAGCTCGGCGTCTCACCGTTGAAGATTGGAAGCATGTAGAGGAGCGGCTGAAACGTATGAGCAGTTTGAAAAGCAAGTTGCTATCACTTGGAGGACGATTGGTTTTGATTAACTCTATGCTCACAAATATGGTTTTCTATATGCTCTGTTTTCTTCCAACTTTCAAAAAAGGTCTTGGAAAGACTGGACTATTTTAAATGCAGATTCTTTTGGCAAGGAGATGGTGAAAAAAAAATATAGGCTAGCCTAATAGAGTGTGGTTTGTAGGCCGAAAGATCAAGGTGGCGTTGGAATTCATGACCTGCAAGTCAAGAATGAGGCCCTAGTTAGTCAGTGGTTGTTTAAACTTCTTACTGAGGATGGTCTTTGGCAAACCATGTTGCACAACAAGTATCTAGGCCAAAAGGCGGTTTCTCAGGCATATTGAAAATCTGGGGACTCGCACTTTTGGGATGGCCTAATGGCAGGAAAGAAACATCTCTTTTTCTTTGGGTCTTTCACGATAAAGGACGGGTCGGAGATTCGTTTCAAGGAAGACATCTGGCTAGGCAATGCCAATCTCCGAGAACAGTATCCAACCTTGTACAACATTTCTTGCGATAAGAATGAAACTATTCCGCGGGTGCTTTGTTCATCCCCACCCAATATTTCGTTTAGGCGGGATTTGATTGGCCCCCGACTTACATCATGGCATAATCTTTTATCCCGTTTGGATTCGATCAATTTGACACAAGGTCGATATGTGTTTCGCTGGAACCTAACTACATCGGGGTCTTTCACAGTACACTTTATGTACCATGCGCTCACGCATTCTGAGGTGCCGGTGAGTAAGAACAAGAAAATTTAGAAGTCAAAGATTCCTCTAAAAATTGAAATCTTCATGTGATATCTTCGTAGGGGAGTTGTTGTAAACAAAGACAATCTCGCACGGCGCAAGTGGCCAGGAAGTAAGAAGTGTTCTTTTTGTACTCATGAAGAGACAATCAAACACCTGTTTTTTAATGCAAGTTTGCACGTTCTACGTGGTCAGTCATGCAAATAGCGTCAAATTTGTATCCGCCCATAAGTGTCGTCAATATTTTTGTCACTGGTTGGACGGTATTCCAAATAGGTTCAAAATGGTAATAAGGGTGGGAGCATATGACTTACTATGGTCGAAATGATTTGGTTTTCAATGACAAAAATGCTTCTCCTTTGCAGGTTATTTTTTGTTGTACGCATTCGCTTCGTACGTGATCTACGCTGCAACGAGCGGAGTACCAACCGCTATTCAAGACGGCGTGTACGCGGTTGGAGCAGGTGTCTACGGAGATTTTTACCCAACATGGGTGACAACATAATCTCCGGATCGGTCCACCACCCTTTTCGATATAGGCACAGTGTCAGCCTATATGACTCTACTGTCGTCGATTTGTTGGTTTTTTCCTTCAATTTTGTCAGACTTTAGGTGTTTGGGTGTGTGCATCCTAGTTATGCATAGGTCGGATGTTACTCATAATGCTTTGTATTCGCTTGATGCTGCATTTTAAGATAATAAAAGACAGCTTTATCGATATACAACACATACGTGTCAATTGGATATTTCACAAGTCGCAACTATTGGGACGACGACAACGATGGATAGGTTAATTAATCAGAGTTGCTGCTCGGGACCCATCAATCGATTGGGTCAGAATTATCACAGGAGCGCTGCTATGCGGCCGATATTTCCTGGCCGATATGCTGCCCCGTTTGGCGCATATCGTCCTGATTGTGTCGTGTGCATGACACTTCCGTTATAACAAATGACACAAGAAGAGGTTAAACTGCCGGTAGTGCTTGTTCTCGAGCCTGCAACTAAAACGGTGCTAGCCCAGCGGTGGTGGCATGCATGGTTTCAGGCGTACACACGCACACACTGGCCAAGGCTGCCATGATATTTTCTTTGACCTAGCTCGCAAAACCTTATCCTGATATACCTATCCATTTAATTAGAGATAGTCGTTGGTCGAGTCATACAAAGTGCCAAAAGAACTGTGCATAGACTAGTATGAGATTATCACACGTCTTGACGTTAATCAGCACAGCTATCTTGGATCGGTGCAACTGCTCTGCTTCTGCCTGGTGTGTGTGGACGTGTGGTCGATAGATGGATCATCAAAATCGTTAAGCTGCTGCTGTCACTAACTAGTTGCCATGTCGACCTGCTAGAATTGGTTTAGAACCTCATGTTGTATAAGGTGTTGACAACGGTCACAAATTGATTAGTCACCACGCGAACGCTCATGAACTAGCTAGGACAATAATGGTGCATTGGCGGTTGCGTGTGGAACTGGATTTGGCTGCTAAGGGCATGCCCAATGCCTAGGCGCTTGCGCAGACATTTAAAGAAATAAAAATAAAGAATAATCACGTAGCAGCCGTGTTAGCGCCTTGGCCTCCAACGCTAGTGACAAGATACATACGCTAATATGGCACACTTTGAGTCCTAATGCAGAAGGGAAAAAAGTATAGCGCCCGGCGCGAGAAGTGGCGTCGACGCAAGGACGAATCCTGGCCTTAGCTGGGACCACGAAGAAACGGCTGGGAAATTGAGCCTAACGGCCGTGGATTTGACCCTAGCGCCTAGGCTAAGCGCCACATTGTAGACCAATTGTGGTGGTACAAATATAAGTAGATGAAGATTGTTATTGCCCATTCATGCATGCCAGTCGTTCCATTTGGACTTGATTATTATATGAATCCATATGTGCATAATCTTAGCTTCACAAGCAGTACTGCCATTGTCAACATAAGGTCACAAAGTGGACAATTGAGTCAATATTAGACTATGATGTCAAAAACGAACATACCATTGGAAGATGGTGTGCGACGCACGCTGGCGCGTCTCCTTCGCGCCGGATCTTGCCGCGACACACAATGTCACCTTCGTCGACGGAGAGATCCTCCTCCAGCGGGGCGCGCTTCGGCTGGTTCTGCTCGATCAGAGGATGGGGGGGGGGGTCACGGTGGACGCGCGCTTTCTCCGTGAAGGGGAGAGCGTTGACATCAGCCAGATCGTGTCCTTTCCATGCCACTTCGCTAGGGTTCACGATCAGATTCCGGTGAGGCACACGGCGGTACACGAGAGCTTGGCACATCCCGGTGGGGGCGTTGCGCGAGCGACGGGTTGGCCCGATGCGGGTGGGTCATATCGGGGCCCAGACATCCTGGTTCCGCACCCGGGTGCGGTGGAGTCGTCCGCCTTGGATGTTGGACACGTGGACGGAGATCGAGGGATCCATGGTGAGGAGACAGATCGTGCGAGGGGTATAAAAGCCCATTCCCGTGGGGCTCACCCCATTCTTGACCTAGGAGCTGCCCTCTCCCACCTCTGGGAGGCGCCGCAGAATTCTAGATCAAAGATTTCATCCTCATATCGGTGGTGGGAGAGGAAGATTGGTGGCGACCACAGATCGTTCGCGGAGGTGGTGACCTCTTCCCCGCGTGATCCGAAGGCAATGGAGGAGTACGGTGACCAGAGTTTCCGTGGAGGGAAGCGCGAGTGGTTCAGATCTGGCTGGATGGGGCACGGAGCCGGCCGATTCGACCGTGGCAGGGGACGTGGGTGCTTCTCTTTGTCCAAGGAAGCGGACAGCGACGACCTCTCCACCAACAAGAAGACGGCGTCAGCGTCAGACGACACCGAGCGATGGGATGAGGTGACGGAGTAGGCTAAGCGGGTGAGATCTGGGGGGGGGGGGGGTTGGGTGGAGAAAAACCCTAATCCCTCCGGATCTGAAGCGGCAAACGCGTTCAAGAAGAAGCTGATGCCCGACGCAACATCTCAAGCGATACCCTCCACTCCATCTGCAAAGCTACTAGCCATACTCCTGCTAGTTGTCCACAAGCTTTCTATGAGAGATGCAGTAAGACGGGCCACTTGGCATCTATGTGTGTTACCTTTCTACCATGGGAGTGTATTGCTCCTATGCGCGCTCTCCGGGCCAAGGGCCAAGGCTTTTTTTACATTCCTGATTCATGCACTGCTAAGAAACTTAAAGAAAGGGCTACAAGTGTGGTTATTACTGTCATAGAAGGAGAGTCTAGTGTTAAGAAGTTAGAAGATGCTTTTTCTGATTATATTGGGACCAACTGGCATTGCACTGCTCGGACCATTGGCCCTAATACTTATGTGATGATGTTTCCTAATCAAAGGGATGTGGAAAAAGCATGCTATAATGACAGAATGACTCTCAAATAATGTGGAGTTTCTGTTCGGCCCATGTGGGGGCGAAGGGGGTTATGGAGATGGCATGGGTGAAAGTTGCAAATGTTCCGCTGGAAAGAAAGAATCGGAGAAATATTTCTTATGTCTCTTCCCTGGTGGGCGTCCCATTAGAAATCGACCTGGCCACCCTACACAAGCCTGAATTTGTAAGGGTCTGGCTGGGTTGCCGTAATGTGGACGAGCTCCCTGTGGTTGCTGAGGTAGTGTTGGGCACACATTTCTTTGACTTCTTTTATGAAATTTAGAAAGTGCTAGTGAGAGATCCATAAAGAGAGAGGAATGCAGTTCATGTGGGAACTGATGGAAAAAACTCCTCTTACATGAAAACAACTACCTTGCGCAAAGCTGACCCCAAATCTGGGAATAAAGGGAAAATGAGGGGGCAGGAAGAGTTGTAACAATGGGAATGATAACCCTGCTGATACAGAGGATGAGGAGAATGTGGAGTCTGATGAATCAGAGGATAACACCCCGCTGATTGAAAGTATGGCCATGGAAGCCAACAACAAAGAAAAAGTGCATGGCTCTCGGGCAATGCTAGGTATTGATGGTACCAAGCATAATGCCGATGAGATTCAGGTAGAAGAAATAAAGAAAATCCTATAGATTTTGATATGTCATATGAAAACATAGCTCATTCAAATGTGGTTATGGAATGTGATCAGGTTGAGGAAATGGAGGGGAAGGAGCTTTCCAAGATGCAGGGGAACTCTGAGTATATAGTACAATATCCTACCTCTTCTTCTGAGGATGTGGGGGTTCCTACCCCCACCCTCTTATACCTGAAGAGGTTCATAAATTCAGCCTGAGGAACTTGCATAATATGGAGGGAAGGATGTAGGAATAAACTATTGCCATATCTAAGAAGAGGAATTTGGAAGGTACTTCAGCAAACCATAACTCGTTTGATGCTTTATCAAATCCTGAACTTATGATTAGAGCTTCGAAAATGGGGATAAGTATTCCTGACAACAATTTCTCTAATGTGGATATTATTAGAGAACTTGAAAACATTAGGGGGAGAACTATAAAAAAGGGGGAAACAAAATGTGGTGATAGACGAGGAGGTGGTGTATATCACCAATGGGAAGGGAGATCAAACCCCTGTTAGTACACTAGTAGAAAAACTCCTATTAGTCCCGGTTGGTGAGGGCCTTTTGTCCTGGTTCTTGAACCGGGACTAAAGGGTCGTTACTAATGCCCTAGACCTTTAGTCCCGGTTCTAACACGAACCGGGACAGATGGGCCTCCACGTGGCCGGTGCGCCGAGCCCAGGCAGGAGGGCCTTTGGTCCCGGTTGGTGGCACCAACCGGGACCAAAAGGCATTCACACGTGAGCATTTCAGTGGCTGGGGTTTTCGTTTTTTTGAAGGGGGGGGGGTTGGGGTTTTGGGGGGTTAATTTAGGTGTTTCATATATTGTGTTAGCTAGCTAATTAATAGAGAGAAGTGTCCTCTCTTATGTCCCTGCTTGGTCGACGCTACGTACTGTACATAGAGAGGCCCTCGACACTCTAGCTAGTAAGAAAATGAAGGGAACCATTAAGTACAGAAGTTCGTCATGCATACCGAGAGAAGTTATCGATCGACCTCTCCTTCTCCAACAGATTGGTCGAACAACAAGTTTTCGTATTATCTATCCGACGCTACTGGCTACATACATATACAATATGTAAGATCTCTTACCATCCCCTAGCAATTGAAATCAACTTCCACATGGTATTCTCGGGCTTTATTGATGACGTGGTCAAGAAAGAATCCCGCCAATTCCTCTTGAATTGCTTTCATACGATCTTGTTCTAGGAGTTCATTCCGCATCTGCCACGTCTAATTTGAAGAAGGGGGTTGTCGTGGTTCTAAGCCTGACAGTAGAGTGGGGGGTAGGTATGGAGAGGCAAGGTCCTAGCTATGGAGAGGTTGTAAGCACAAAGGATGTACGAGTTTAGGCCCTTCTCGGAGGAAGTAACAGCCCTACATCTCGGAGCCCGGAGGCGGTCGAGTGGATTATGAGTATATGAATTACAAGGTGCCGAACCCTTCTGCCTGTGGAGGGGGGTGGCTTATATAGAGTGCGCCAGGACCCCAGCCAGCCCACGTAGGAGAGGGTTTAAGGTGAGTTAAGTCTGGGGCGTTACTGGTAACGCCCCACATAAAGTGCCTTTACTATCATAAAGTCTACTTGATTACAGGCCGTTGCAGTGCAGAGTGCCTCTTGACTTTCCGGTGGTCGAGTGAGTCTTCGTGGTCGAGTCCTTCAAGTCAGTCGAGTGTGTCCCTCGTTGGTCGACTGGAAGGTGACTTCTTCTAAGGGTGTCCTTGGGTAAGGTACTTAGATCAGGTTTATGACCCTACCCTAGGTACATAACCCCATCATTAGCCCCCGAATGGATTGAGGCTTCGAGTGAGGAAGGAGTTGATGTTGTTTCCGATTAACCTTTGCGCTCTGGTCGTGCGTTGTCCTGGACAAAGAATCTCTTCGTCGACAGGGAGCAACTTGTCTTCAGTCGACTCGATCCATTCTATTTTTGCGTCGAGTGATCTTTCGGGCTTCGACGATCTCCGAGCGACGGATCGCCGGAAACACCGCGTCTGACAGACTGATTTGCTGTTCGCGGATTCCGCGGGATGCGAAATTTGGGGACGCGCGCGAAGCGGGGCGGACCGCGGCGTTCGGATGGGACGGGGCATAGACGCCTCGATCTCCGCGCCACTTTTTTCGCCACGTATCCCGTCTGCATAACTGCTCCCAGATATGATTAGATCGACCGGGCCCACCTGTCATCCACTCGGAAGGGACCTTATAAATGTGCCCGGCGAGGATTTCTGTGCTGCGCCTCAGCATTCTCTCCCTCTCTCTGCTTCCTTCTTCCCCGCCCAGCGTGCTCGCTCTCGCCCCCGCACCACTTCCCTTCGCGCATCTCGCCGGCGACCATGGCCAAGGAGAAGACGGCGGCGCTGGAGCGTGCAAAGAAGGCGTCGGCGTCGGAGAAGGCAAAGGGGAGATCCACCAGCCGCGGAGGGTCCTCGTCCAGATCCCGCCTGCCGAAGGGCTGGGTCCAAGGAGACTGGATCCAGTCGACCATCACAGAGAATGACCTCCTCGACATGGCCAACGAGGGCTTGATCCCTCACGGAGCTGCGAGGCTTCCGGGGAAGGAGTGGCAGCCCCAGCCAGAAGAGGGTGAGTGTGTGCTTTTGGCCACCCATGTTGATCGTGGGTTTTCCTTGCCGCCGAGTGTTTTCTTCCGTGGCTTCTTGAATTTCTTCGGAGCGCAGCTCCACCACTTTACCCCAAACTCCATTGCCTATCTTGCTGCGTTCGTGTCCATGTGTGAGGGTTTCTTGGGCTGTCGACCGCACTGGGGTTTGTTCAAACATATATTCACGTGTCGCTCTCAGACCGTGAAGAAGGCGAGCCCAGGTGATGAGAGAACCCGAGTCGTCCAAATGTGTGGGGGTCTGGGGATCCAGGTGAGGAATAAGAGCACCTTCCCGCCCATGACTTTTCCCGAGTCAGTCAGAGGCTGGCAGTCGACCTGGTTCTACTGCCGGGACCAGTCGACGCCGGGGCAGTCGAGTGGACTCCCACAGTTTACCATGGACCGAGTGAACAAGCCCTCCTCTCTGAAGTTGATTCCGGAGGAGAAAACTGATGTGAAGATGTTGATGGAGCGCGTGGTGCAGTTGGTTCGGGAGGGAGTGACGGGCATGGACCTCTTGGAGGTCTTCCTCAGGCGTCGCATCCAGCCTCTTCAGTTCCGGAGCCACTGCATGTGGTTGTACTGTGGGACCGAAGACGAGACTCGAGTCCATCCAGAAGCAGTCGACGATGTCACTCTGGAAAGATGGATGGTAGCCGTTACCGGAAACAAGGACAACCCACGCGGAGCCAGAAGGATTCCTCCACTCGACCACAACAACGATCCAAACAAGGTACATTTGCTCTGCCCTCCACTGCATTCTTGTCGCATTCATTTCTGTTTATCCTGCCGACTGGTCAACTGATCCTTGTCTTGATGTCTGCTAGGCTCTCACCGAGCTGTACTCGATGCCCAATGGGGCACAAACTCCGACTGAGGAGGGTGAGGCGAGCGGGGGTGAGAGCCAGGAAGAGGAGGAGTGGGACTCGGACGTTGCAGGGGATGACGACGACGATGATGATGACGACGGCGATGACGATGACGTTGAAGACGAGGAGGAAGAAGAGGAGGAGGTCGTACCACCGCGCTCGGAAAGGCGGTCGAAGCTTGTCCACGACCCTTCAACTGAACGTGGTAAGGGGGTTGCGACCACCACTCAGTCGACCAAGCGCCCTCGGACCATCTCTCCGGTGCCGACTGAAAAGGCGCCGAAGCAGCCCAGGGCGGCCTCGTCGAAGCCGATCAAGCTCCTGCCGAAGATGAAGGTGTCCATCCCCACCATTTCAGGGTAACCGTGCTGCTTAAGTCTTCTTGTTTTGTGTGAACTTTGTCTCTGGCCGACGCTGAAGTTAGTCGACTGATCCTTTGGAGTTGCAGTGCTGCTACTTCTGAAACCTCGGCCCGGCCTGATGACCACGAGATGGAGGACGCAGCAACTTCGAACCCAGGTACTGTATTCTTAACGTCGTTCTTAGTCGACTGACTCGCGATCTCTGATCCTGATTCTTCTCCGCAGCTCCACCCAATACTGTTATCAATCTTCCTGATGATGATGAGGACGAAGATCCGTTGAAGCGCAGGAGGAGTCGGAAAGCGTCGGCCAGTAAGGTGCCTCAGAATGTGACGGCGCCTGAGATTCTGACTGTGGAGGAAGAGAACACCACTCGACACACGGTGTCCTTCGCAAATCCACTGACGAGTGCTCAGCAGCCCTCCCTCTTCACGACGCACCACGTCCCAGAGGACCAAGCTGGCGCAGCGAAGGAGGCGATACACCAGGCGGGAATCATGATGGAGCAGCTGAAGACCATCCGGGACGCGAGCCAGGCAGCTTATGACGCCAGTTCTGCCCTCCAAAGCAATGTTCAGGTCAGTCGACTACCGTTTGTTCTGTTGGATATGCTGCCAAAAACTTTTCCTTTCCGGAATTTATAGTAGTCACCCACTGGGTGTTGTCGATTGAGCTCCATATTAGCGGGGGCACGCTGAGTGCACCCGCTGGGTGTAGCCCCCAAGGCTAAGGTCGACTGCTGGCAGTCGGCCTTAGGCTTTATAATTTCAGTCTTTCTGTCATTGGACCAGTCGATTGGATTTCGCGAACCGGTCGACTGGTCGACTCTGTCTTTAATAGGATTAGTGGGGGCACGCTGAGTGCACCCACTGGGTGTAGTCTCCAAGGCTAGGGTCGACTGCTGGCAGTCGGCCTTAGGCTTTATGATGTCAATTTTTCTGTCAGTCGACTATGTCGACTGGATTTCAAAAACCGGTGGGGGCACGCTGAGTGCACCCACTGGGTGTAGTCCCCGAGACTGTGGTCGACTGCTTGCAGTTGATCACAGTCTTAGAGAATGCATCTCGCACTTTTTTTTTGAGGTCGACTGGTCGACTTTGTCTTCAACAGGATTAGTGGGGGCACGCTGAGTGCACCCACTGGGTGTAGTCCCCGAGACTACGGTCGAATGCTTGTATTCGGCTGTAGTCTTAGAAACGTGTGTTTTTCCCTTTTTCACTCGGAAGTGAATTATATTTGACATTTAGTCGATTGGTTCTTCGCAGAACTCTTGTGATCTTGTGGCTCGCTACTCAGAGCTGGAACACAAGCATACTCAAGTCGAGCTGAGCTTGAAGCTGGTTCAGGAGAAGCTGACAAAGGCAAAGGAGGAGACCGAAGGTATGTTTGGTGAGACCCTGACGACTGCTTTTCCCCTTGCTTGTTTCAAAATCTGATCTTGCTGTAACTTGCAGGTAAGGTAAGGGAGGCCCAACAGAAGAAAGACCTTGAGCTAGCTGAGAAGATCAAGCTTGCTGACGAGAAGTTAGCTTCAGTCACCAAGCTTGAACAAGACAATACCAATCTGAAAGCTGCTCTTGGGATTGCCAACAAGGAGGTCAGTCGACTGAAAACTGATAAAGCTGCCCTGACCGACCAAGTCAGCAAATTGACTGGGAAGAAAACTGATCTGGAGGCCTTCCTGAGTGGACTTGCCAAGAAGCTGTTTCTTATGCTTGAAGGTAAACCTCTATGCTTGGCAGACATTTCCAATTGTGGATTTTTCCATTCGACCATCCCCTTGACTTAGTGATCACCCTTGCAGAATTTTGTCAAAACTTTGAAGAAGAAACTAGCCGGCTGGAGCCAAACCTCGACCCCGTCAATTCTCCGGTGAACGATGAAGTTGCCATGGATGTTCTCCGACTGGAGTCCCGTGTTGCAGCTGTCGTGGACTATCTCGCAAGGCTGAAGGCCGCCACATCTCGCATCGACTCGACGCTCTGGCCTGAGGAGACACTTCAGAATGATCTTGAGTCGCTGATGGCCCGGTTGAACACGATCCCTGGTCGAGTGCAGGAATGGAAGAAGTCCTCCGCTCGGTGTGGTGCAGATGTTGCTCTGTGTCTTGCCCGAGTCCACTGTAAGGATGCACGAGAAGAGAAGCTGGCGGCTCTTCGGGTGGCCAACACCAAGAAACACGACTTTAGGTCCTTTATGGAAACTTTCCTTGCAGCTGCCACTCGGATTGCCGACGGGATCGACCTTGATGAATTCGTTGCACCTTCCAGCCCTCCACAAGAGGGGTAAAAAACTTCTTCTGGCTCGACGCTTTAAATTTGCCTCGGTATGCCGAGTGGAATTGTAACCGATAAACCTTAACAGGCTTAACGCCTGAGCACTCTCGGTTCCTTTAGATATCGATTCAAACTTGAATTTGGTGCTTGAATACAATTTCTTTTGGCTCGAAATGTCTTTTGCAGGTTCAAAGCAAGGCGCCTTTATTGCAATCGACTTATTCTTCAGTCCTACTTAGGCGAGCACTGGGCTGCAGCTAAGCCTCCGGGTGAAAGTCTGCTTACCACTCGGTAGGATTTTGATAACTTAGGCGAGCTTGGACTGCAGCTAAGCCTCCGAGTGAGAGGGTTGCTTCACTCGGTAGGATTTTTATAACTTAGGCGAGCACTGCAGCTAAGCCCCGAGTGAGAGGGTTGCTCTTCACTCGGTAGGATTTTTATAACTTAGGCGAGCACTGCAGCTAAGCCCCGAGTGAGAGGGTTGCTCTCACTCGGTAGGATTTTTATAACTTAGGCGAGTGCTTGGACTGCAGCTAAGCCCCGAGTGAGAGGGTTGCTCTTCACTCGGTAGGATTTTTATAACTTAGGCGAGCTTGGCTGCAGCTAAGCCCCGAGTGAGAGGGTCTCTTCACTCGGTAGGATTTTTATAACTTAGGCGAGTGCTTGGACTGCAGCTAAGCCCCCGAGTGAGAGGGTTGCTCTTCACTCGGTAGGATTTTTATAACTTAGGCGAGTGCTTGGACTGCAGCTAAGCCCCGAGTGAGAGGGTTGCTCTTCACTCGGTAGGATTTTTATAACTTAGGCGAGCACAGGGCTGCAGCTAAGCCCCCGAGTGAGAGGGTTGCTCCTCACTCGGTAGGATTTTTGTAACTTAGGCGAGTGCTTGGACTGCAGCTAAGCCTCCGAGTGAGAGGGTTGCTCTTCACTCGGTAGGATTTTTGTAACTTAGGCGAGTGCTTGGACTGCAGCTAAGCCCCCGAGTGAGAGGGTTGCTCTTCACTCGGTAGGATTTTGATAAACTTAGGCGAGTCCTTGGACTGCAGCTAAGCCTCCGAGTGGAAGGCTGGCTTACCACTCGGTAGGATTTTGATAAACTTAGGCGAAACGGATTCGCGGCTAAGCCTCCGAGTGAGAGGCTGGCTCACCACTTGGTAGGATTTTTACAAACTTAGGCGAACGGATTCGCGGCTAAGTCACCCACTGAGGAGGAATTTTATGTGGACAAAAATAAAAAGTGACAGAAAGTATGGAGGGACTATGACACTATTATTTTGAGGTCCATGAACTACAAAAGTACTTTATTGCAACTCATCCGAGTGATAAAACTTAAGTGTAGAATGGGCGGAGTAGCTCCGCGTTCCAAGCTCGGGGCTCGTCGATATTATGCTCGACGTTGTAAAGACGGTACGCCCCGTTGTGGAGGACCTTGGTGACGATGAAGGGGCCTTCCCAAGAAGGAGCAAGCTTGTGTGGTTTGTGCTGATCCACTCGGAGAACCAAATCCCCTTCCTGGAAGGCTCGACCTCTCACATTTCTGGCGTGGAAACGACGCAAATCTTGTTGGTAGATGGTCGACCGGATCAGAGCCATCTCCCTTTCTTCCTCTAAAAGGTCGACTGCGTCCTGCCGCGCTTGTTCAGCCTCTGCTTCGTTGTAGATTTCAACTCGAGGAGCATTGTGGAGAAGATCACTCGGCAAGACTGCTTCAGCTCCGTAGACCAAGAAGAATGGAGTTCTTCCGGTCGACCGATTAGGTGTGGTCCGCAGTCCCCAAAGTACTGAGGGAAGTTCGTCGACCCAAGCTCCAGCCGCGTGTTTGAGATCACGCATCAGTCGAGGCTTCAATCCCTTAAGAATCAGTCCATTAGCTCGCTCTGCTTGTCCATTCGACTGCGGATGGGCGACTGAAGCGTAGTCGACCCGTGTGCCCTGGGAGTTGCAGAAAGCTCTGAATTCCTCTGAGTCAAAGTTCGACCCATTATCCGTAATGATGCTGTGCGGGACTCCATATCTGAATATTAGTTCCCTGATGAAGCTAACAGCAGTACCGGTGTCAAGGCTCTTGATTGGTTTAGCCTCGATCCACTTGGTGAACTTGTCGACTGCCACCAGTACATGCGTGAAGCCACTTCGTCCTGTTCTCAAAGGACCGACCATGTCCAATCCCCATACTGCGAAAGGCCAGACGAGTGGGATGGTCTTCAGAGCCGACGCAGGCTTGTGTGACATATTCGAGTAGAATTGACATCCCTCGCACTTATCCACTATCTCTTTTGCCATCTCATTCGCCTTTGGCCAGTAAAATCCGGCTCGGTATGCTTTGGCCACGATGGTCCGAGAGGACGCATGATGACCACAGGTCCCCGAGTGAATATCATTGAGGATGAGTCGACCTTCTTCTGGTGTTATGCACTTCTGACCAACTCCAGTCGCGCTTTCTCTGTATAATTGTCCTTTGATTACGGTAAAGGCCTTAGATCGACGGACGATCTGTCGAGCCTCTTCCTCATCCTCCGGAAGCTCTTTTCTCAGGATATATGCGACATACGGAATCGTCCAGTCGGGAATGACCACCAAAACCTCCATGATCAAGTCGACCACCGCTGGGACTTCAACTTCAGTCGGATCTGTGGCACTCTTGGGCTGTGGAGTTTCTTCGGTGAAAGGATCTTCTTTGACTGACGGAGTGTGTATATGCTCCAAGAACACACCACTCGGAATGGCTTCTCTCTTGGAACCTATCTTTGCTAGATCATCAGCTGCTTGATTTTTCAGTCGGGGTATATGATGGAGCTCCAACCCCTCGAACTTCTTTTCCAGCTTCCTCACTGCACTGCAGTATCCAGTCATGGCTGGGCTTCTCACGTCCCACTCTTTCATCACCTGATTGACCACTAAATCCGAGTCGCCATAGACCATCAGGCGACGGACGCCGAGTGAAATGGCCATGCGCAACCCATATAAGAGGGCCTCATATTCTGCCTCATTGTTGGAGGAATCAAAGTGAATCTGGAGCACATATCTGAGCTTATCTCCTCTGGGGGAAACCAGGACAACCCCAGCACCGGAACCATTCAACATCTTAGAGCCATCAAAGAACATGGTCCAATGCTCCGAGTGAACTTCAGTCGGCTGCTGTTGTTCAATCCACTCGGCGAGGAAGTCTGCTATTGCCTGGGACTTAATGGCTTTCTTTGCCTCAAACTTGATATCAAGGGGAAGAAGTTCAATCGCCCATTTGGCCACTCGACCAGTTGCATCCCTGTTGTGCAAAATCTCTGATAGTGGAGCGTCGCTGACGACTGTGATGGAATGATCAGAGAAATAATGAGCAACCTTCTTTGTGGTCATGTATATTCCATATACAAGCTTCTGATAATGAGGATATCTCTGCTTGGATGGAGTCAAGACTTCAGACAAATAATACACTGGGCGCTGAACTTTGAGAGCTTTTCCTTCTTCTTCCCGCTCGACCGTTAGCACAGTACTGACGACTTGTCCTGTGGCTGCGATATAGAGCAACAGAGGCTCTTTGCTGATTGGAGCAGCAAGCACCGGCTGGGTGGAGAGCAGAGCTTTTAGCTCGGCAAACGCTGCATCAGCTTCTGGAGTCCACTCGAACTTGTCTGTCTTCTTCATCAGTCGGTAAAGAGGCAATGCCTTTTCACCGAGTCGTGAGATGAATCGACTTAATGCGGCCAAGCATCCAGTAAGCTTCTGGACATCGTGCACTCGCACAGGGCGTTTCATTCGGAGAATAGTGCCAATCTTCTCTGGGTTAGCGTCGATTCCCCGTTCGGAAACGAGAAAACCGAGTAACTTGCCACCAGGAACTCCAAATGTGCACTTTGATGGATTGAGCTTGATATCATACCTTCTGAGGTTGGCAAATGTTTCGGCGAGATCAGCGAGCAGGTCGGAACCTTTTCGTGACTTGACAACAATATCATCCATATATGCTTCCACATTCCGACTGATTTGAGTGAGTAGACACTTCTGAATCATTCGCATAAATGTGGCTCCGGCATTCTTGAGGCCGAATGGCATGGTGATATAGCAGAAGCACCCGAATGGAGTGATGAAAGCTGTTTTTACCTCGTCGGGTCCGTACAGACGGATCTGGTGGTACCCGGAGTAGGCATCTAAAAAGATAGCCTCTCGCATCCCGCGGTCGAGTCAACAATTTGATCTATGCGAGGGAGAGGAAAATGATCTTTCGGGCAGGCCCGGTTGATGTGCTTGAAATCAATGCACATTCGGAGCGACTTGTCCTTCTTAGGGAACCATGACGACATTAGCGAGCCACTCGGAGTGGTATATCTCTCGGATAAATCCTGCCGCCAACAGTCGAGCCACTTCTTCGCCAATGGCTTTTCTCTTCTGGACGGCGGACCGCCGAAGATGCTCTTTGACTGGTTTTGCAGATGAGTCGACTCTTAGGCGATGCTCAGCCAGTCCCCTGGGAACACCTGGCATGTCAGCGGGCTTCCATGCAAAAATGTCCCAGTTCTCACGGAGGAACTGGATGAGCGTTTCTTCCTATTTTGGGTCGAGTGTTGTGGAGACGCGGGTCGGAGCTGCATCGGGGTCGGTCGGGTGAATGTGGACAGGCTTTGTCTCACCGGACGACTGGAATGCAGACTCTGTGGCGGGTTTCTTTGATCGCAGCAAGTCACTCGGATCTGCGTTTTGCTTGTATTCCTCGAACTCAACCGCTGTCACCTGGGAATCAGCAATCTTGGAGCCCTTCTGAAAGCACTCTTCTGCCTTTTTCCTATCACCGGTGACAGTGATCACTCCTTTGGGGCCGGGCATCTTCAATTTGAGGTACACGTAACATGGTCGAGCCATGAACCGTGCGTAAGCTGGTCTCCCCAAAATGGCATGATATGCACTCTGAAAATCCACGACCTCAAACGTCAGCTTTTCTTTGCGAAAATGCTTCGAATCACCAAACACCACGTCCAAAGTTATCTGGCCGAGTGACTCGGCCTTCTTCCCTGGTATAACTCCATGAAAGCTCATGTTACTAGTGCTCAGTCGGGACATCGGAATGCCCATACCTTTCAATGTGTCTGCATACAATAAGTTCAGCCCACTTCGACCATCCATCAGCACCTTTGTCAGTCGAGTGCCTTCGACAACTGGATCGGCCACCAAAACTTGCCTCCCAGGGGTGGCAATATGAGTCGGGTGATCAGATTGGTCGAATGTGATGGGTGTTTGAGACCACTTCAAATAATTTGCTTTTGCGGGGGCAACCATGTTCACCTCTCAGTTAATCACTTTCAGTCGACTTCTGCTTTCCACATCTGCAAAGATCATCAGAGTGGAGTTGATATGCGGATATCATCCCTCACTGTCCTCCTTGTCTTCGGCCTTGTCCGACTCCTTCTCCTTGTCCTTAGACTGTTTTCCCTGAAACTGCTGGATCAGGAGTCGACATTGGCGAGTGGTGTGCTTCGGGTAGATGATATTCCCCTCTTCGTCTTTCTTCGTATGGATGTGACATGGCATATCCATTACGTCGTTCCCTTCTTTATCCTTTACCTTCTTGGGGTTCCAGGATCCTTTTGGTTTCCCCTTAAACTTTCCTTGAGTCACGGCCAGAGCCTCTCCAGGAGCTGCCGGTTCAGCCTTCCGCTTCTGTTTCCGACTGGTGTTTCCTTTTTCCGACTGACTCGGCTTGTGCTTGCCGCTTCGGAGTCGGTCTTCTTCTTCGCCGTTGGCGTACTTGGTAGCAATCTCCATCATCCGACTCAAGGTCATGTCACCGGTTCGACCAAACTTCAAACTCAGTTCTCTGTTCTTGACACCATCTTTGAAGGCGCAGACTGCCTGATGATCGGACACATTCTCCACAGTGTGGTGCAAAGTGATCCACCTCTGAATATACTCTCTGAGAGTCTGATTAGCCTTCTGCACACAAACTTGCAACTCCGTCAATCCAGCTGGTCGCTTGCAAGTCCCTTCAAACGTTCTGATGAACACTCGGGACAGATCTTCCCAAGTGTAAATGCTGCTAGGAGGTAATTGAGTCAACCATGCCCTGGCAGAACCTTCCAGCATGAGGGGCAGGTGCTTCATGGCCACCTCGTCGTTCCCACCACCGATCTGAACTGCCACTCGGTAGTCTTCAAGCCAAGTTTCAGGCTTAGACTCGCCAGTGAACTTGCTGACTCCTGTTGCCAACCTGAAATTGGGGGGGATAACTGCGGCTCTGATAGCTCTGCTGAAGCACTCAGGACCAGAAACATGCACTCGACTGCTTGTGGGTACATCTCTGTCGAGTCCACCTCGATGGGCTCTGTTCCGGTCGACCAACCCTTGTACGATAATGGATCACGCGTCGAAGCCTGGTTCTCTGGGGTCGACTGGAACCCTTCGCCCTGAACTGTACTGACGCCTGTCATCTGGCTGCCGAGGAGCGTAAGACCCACCCCTCGGAGGGGAATTGGGCACTCGACGCCTGTCATCTCGGTCGAGTCTGTCGTCATATTGATCTCGCCGATTCCCGCGCCCTTCGCGCCGCTGAGGCGATCTGGGGCTGTGCGCCGACTGAACCGTATTCACAGTGACGGATCGACTGTGAATTCTGTTGCGCGACTGAGACACGGCTGAATTCTGATCTCCTGCTGCCCGGAGTAGATCCCTGATCTGCAACAAACCTCTGCCAGCTTCCGACTGCGAAGGCTGGATGGACTCTGCTATACGGGTCGCAGCTACTAAATTCTGAATTGGGGTTCGATATACCTGAGTCGGCGGAAAGAGTTGACGTCGACTGGTGTCGGGTACTCGTTGCCGTGCGCGCTCGTCGAGTGCCCGCTGAAGATTCTCCAGTCGAGTGCGCTCGGCCAAATTGGCCAGACGCGCCTCCTCCAAGGCTCGAGCCTCGGGGGTTTCTCCTGCGATGGGAGTACGCAGGGTATCCACGTTCCTGCAGCGAAGCTCCTCTTTTTGCAGAGAGTCGAGTGGCTCAGGCTGGTACTCTTCGTGGCGTCGTGCGGGGTCGCCTCCGTCACCTGATCCATCGCCACGGGCGAAGCCAGGGGGACTGCGGGGCCCGTCGACCATCAAGATTTCGGCCGCTGGATCACTGCTACCGCACTCGGATGCAGTCTCTACGGAGCCAGTCGACTGATCGAACAAGCCGTAGAGAGATTCGTTGGGCTCGATTGCCGCAACTTGGGTGGTGGCTGATTGGCGAGCCACCGCGTGCCTCACCCATCGCTGAAGCCTCGACCGGCCTGAGCGCTTGCGCTGGCGGGAGACCGGGAGGGTGGACAATAGAGGAGCCGACCGATATTGGGTCGATGGTTGCCGCAGCAGAACGCGCGGACACATGCGCGAAAATGCGTCGCACCGCGGACGGGGAGCGCATCTACGTCGAGTGGAGCCTCCTGGAGCCATGCGGAGTCGTCGGCGATGAAGGTGAGAGTGCCGAGACGGATCTCTTGACCCCCGACCAAAACTCCAGCAGACACCATGATGAAAGTACTCGGAAGAATCGCAACTTCTCCACAAAATCGCTAAAACACCTGCCCCACGGTGGGCGCCAACTGTCGTGGTTCTAAGCCTGACAGTAGAGTGGGGGGTAGGTATGGAGAGGCAAGGTCCTAGCTATGGAGAGGTTGTAAGCACAAAGGATGTACGAGTTCAGGCCCTTCTCGGAGGAAGTAACAGCCCTACGTCTCGGAGCCCGGAGGCGGTCGAGTGGATTATGAGTATATGAATTACAAGGTGTCGAACCCTTCTGCCTGTGGAGGGGGGTGGCTTATATAGAGTGCGCCAGGACCCCAGCCAGCCCACGTAGGAGAGGGTTTAAGGTGAGTTAAGTCTGGGGCGTTACTGGTAACGCCCCACATAAAGTGCCTTTACTATCATAAAGTCTACTTGATTACAGGCCGTTGCAGTGCAGAGTGCCTCTTGACTTTCCGGTGGTCGAGTGAGTCTTCATGGTCGAGTCCTTCAAGTCAGTCGAGTGTGTCCCTCGTTGGTCGACTGGAAGGTGACTTCTTCTAAGGGTGTCCTTGGGTAAGGTACTTAGATCAGGTTTATGACCCTACCCTAGGTACATAACCCCATCAGGGGTTAATACATATATGAATGAAACTCAACAGAAGTGATGGTGTAATAAAATGAAATTGTGAATATTATTGCTTACGCACTGCATATTGTCTTTTAGAGTAGCCACGCTTATTTTTCAAAGTCGCATTGTAGATGAACTCGCACACGTAGTATCCACAGAAATTATTCCCTTCTTCCTGCCACAAGCACTTTACGAGAAATAGATGTCAATCAAACTGATAATGAATTATTATAAATGGCATTGATGAAAGTACAGCTATAGAATCAACGGGAGATGCGCGCAACTAGCTAGCTAGTAGTACTTACTTTCGGGTATGTATATCGCAGCTCCTTCGGCAGTCCCGGAGCTTCTGCGGTGAACTGTTCCCAAAGCCTGCAAGACAAAGAAAATAATTATTATTACTTGAGATATCAGGAAATGAACAAAAAGTTGCCGATATGGTGCGATAATGATCGATTGAACTTACATGTTGAGCAATTTAGTCATGTCCGCATAGGTTTCGGGATCTTTTCGTCTCGAGTCTAAGACGGTTACTACTCCCCGCTCAAGCATAATCTCCAGAAGAACATAGTGGAAGCTGCGCACGCATGCATAACTCATCAATTACATTACTATAACCTCGCTCGAGTAATAAGGGAAACCGAATATGCACATGACAGTAACACTCACTTGAAGTTCTAAGGAAAGAGTATTAAATCTTTGTTTTGATTTTTGATCAACGACTGTAGCAAGTTGGCCTCGGCCTCTTCGGCGTGCTTTTTAACCTGAATCTCATCTATGATATTTGTGTTAATGAACCCAATATCATACATTTCTTGTTTTTTGCACTCGGCGATCTTCAATCTGCATAATATAGTGAGGATAATTAATTATAAATACATGCAATGAAAGAGCCGAGCTATATATAGAGACTTAATGACAGAAATAGTACTTACAGACAGTAGCAAAAGACCGTTAATTTATCGACGGCCTTTTGATTGAAGAACTCGAAGAACTCCTCAAATGGAACATGCAACAGATCAGTTCCAACGAGGTCGTGCTCCTCTTTAATACTCAGATACAAAGTATTCGTCCCCCCAGACTCTCTGCAGGCTTTCATGTACCAATTATGGAATCTTCGCATCATCGTTGTTAGAGATTTTTCATCTTTGACGAGAGGCTTCCCGTACTCGTATCTGTGTTCGTCCACCTCCAAGAAATCAAAATGTACATCATCAGGCAGGTAATCTCCAAGATTGTTATAACCAGGCACCGTCCCCGGAGCATTAGCGACGATGTCGCTAGACACATTGAGCGGGGGGCACGATTGCTTTGCTTGTTCGCCGAGATGGGCAATTTTTTTCCCAGCTGCTCATTCTTTTAACCTTTTATCACTGACAGTACTTCCCGACCGGTTAGCTTCGAGATATGTCTTTGCAGTAATGCGCTCATAGTTGTTTTTCGGCGGAGACTTTGGTGGTTTCCTCAGGGCATCGATAGTGCGCTTTGATTTCACCGGATCTACCTTCTCCTCCGGAGGTGGATGTCTCTTTGCTTTCACCCCTTCAAAGAAGTCGTTCACTTCGGTCTGCACGATCTTCGCGTTTTCCTCCTCGGTCCTCTCATACGGTAACTTCTCTAGAGGCTTGAGAGAAGGACCGTATCTGTATTGCCTCCCGCCTCTACTGGTTGTACTGCTAGACGCCGGAGCAGACGGAGCGGCTGCGGCGTCTGTCTTCTTTCGTGCTTGCTTATGAGGCGGAGGAGAAGGACTACGACGCGCCGGAGCAGCCGGGGCGGCGGTGGGTCTCTTCCACCCTTGATGGTGAGGCGGAGAAGGATGAGGCTGCTGGCTGCTCGGGCGCGCCGGCGCAGGCAGAGAAGGAGGCGGAGTGCCGCCATGTGCAGGAGAAGGAGGAGCCTGCTGGCTGCTCGGGCGCGCCGGCGCAGGCGGAGTGCCGCCACGCGCCGGAGAAGGAGGCCGAGTGCCCTGATCGTCACTCACTGGAGGAGGAGGCGGTGGAGGAGACGGAGTGCCCTGACTCGCCGGAGGAGGAGGAGGCGTCCAGTTCGGAAGCTTGATGAACTCCTTCCGCCATAGGCATGGAGTCTTGAGAGCAGAACCCAGCCGAGTCTCCCCTTCACCGGTAGGGTGGTCAAGCTAGAGGTCCTCAAATCCCTCCGTTATTTCGTCCACCGTCACCCTAGCATATCATTCTGGAATCGGACAACAGTGAAAAGTTGCGCCGGGTTCAGAAGGTCGAACTTGGCCGACATCCGCCTTGACTTTTAAGTTCTGCCATTGCGTCATAAGGTGGCAATTTTGAGCCTCCGTGATAAAATCCACGGGGTAGCTAGCAGGAGCCGTCAAGAGATGCTCCGGCTGAAGCAGCTCGGTGGAAGCCACGCTGCTTCTCCGCTGAGATGGTGAGGTAGCTTCGGGGGAAGCTTCGACAGGTCGTTTCCTACGATCTGCTTCTCGTTCCTCTAGCCCTTGTACCCTTTCGTGCAGCGCCTGCAGTTGGCTCTGCTCCAGTTTCTTCCTCCTCTCCTGGGTTTTGTAACCCCCTGCGTCCGGAAAACCAACCTTCCACGGAATGGAGCCTGGTGTGCCTCGTGTCCATCCAGGGTGCTCAGGATTCCCGAGGGCCATTGTGAGCTCGTCCTTCTCCCTGTCTGGAATGAACGTCCCTTGCTGCGCTGCATCGATATAGTGCCAAAGCCTGTTGACTGGTATTTTCAGCTGCTCGTCCGTCCAACGACACTTCCCTGATACAGGGTCAAAGGTTCCGCCAGCCCCGAAGAACCAAGTCCGGCAACGGTCTGGCCAGTTCATTGTCTCTTGTTCGATCCCTTTATCAAGCAGATCATTCTCAGCCTTGGACCACTTAGGCCGGGCTTTGAGGTAGCCACCTGACCCCATGCGATGGTGAAACTTATTCTTCGCAGCATTTTGCTTGTTTGTCACCGACATCTTCTTACTCTTTTCCGATGTCTTGTGGGCCACAAATGCGGGCCAGTGATCTCTGATCTTCTCATATTTGCCGATGAATTCTGGTGTCTCTTCTTTGTCGACAAACTTGTTCAGCTCTTTCCTCCACCTCCTGAATAGGCCTGCCATCTTCTTAAGAGCACAAGACTTGATTAATTGCTCTTTAACTGGCTTCTCCGGATCCTCCTTTGGCGGTAAGGTGAAATTTGCCTTCAGCTCAGTCCAAAGATCATCTTTCTGCATATCATTGACATAAGACACCTCAGGGTCTTCCTCCTTAGGCTTATACCATTGGTGGATGCTGATCGGGATCTCGTCCCTAACAAGAACCCCGCACTGAGCAGCAAATGCGTTCTTTGTCCGGATGGGTTCAATCGGTTCGCCGTCGCGGGCGATTGCTGTGATCTCAAACCTTTCATCCGAGCTCAACTTTTTCTTCGGGCCTCGTCTCCTTACCGAAGTTGTGCTCGATCCGGAGGGCTAGAAAAAATAATAAAGACGAGAGTTAATTAATATGTGTACATATACCAAAACAATGAATGCATCAATTAGCTAGTCAGCACAGGCTTAACTAATATATATACCTGGCCAGACTCGGTTCGGTCACCGGAGCCGTCATCACGGTCTCCTTCTTGCACCGTCATTGGGTTACCGGAGCCGTCCTCATGGTCTCCTTCTTGCACCGGCATTGGGTCAAAGGAGCCATCATATTCATAGCCTGCTTCTTCACGCTGTCCTTCCAGACCATCGGTGTTGTTCAGAAACGATAAGACGGCATCACTTTCTTCTGCGATTTTCTCCCCCAACATCGCTTCTGTTGCTTCGTCTCGGGGGGTGTCCATAGTTTCTACAAATATTTACAACATGGAAATTATTATTCAAACATGACAGATATGGATATATTAGTGGCAAACGTAGAACTAGCTAGCTAATCACAGTAAGGAATCATATTAATTAGTGGCCTCGACGCTGCTTCTCTAGGGTTTGGGGTGGCCTCGACAACGCTTCAAGGGGGTAATATTGACAAGGACGAGATACATACACGGGAAAATAATGTTATCGGGGAGGGGGTATATCGACCCCCCCCCCACGTGTTGAAGTTATCGGGAGGGGTTTATATTGACAACGACGACATACGTACATGGAAAAACAATATTATCGGGGAGGGGGTATATCGACCCCCCCCCCCATGTGTTGAAGTTATCGGGAGTTTATATCGACACGACATACGTACATGGGAAAATAATATTATTGGGGAGGAGGTATATCGACCCCCCCTCGTGTTGAAGTTATCGGGAGGGGTATATCGACGACGACAGAGGAGAAGATCGAAGAAAAAAAAAGAAAAAAAGAGGAGAAGAAGAAAGGAATGGAGGAGAAGAAGAAAAAATAGAATATTTTCTATTTGTTCTTCTTCTCCTCTTCTCCTTTCTTCTTCTCCTCTTCTTTTTCTTCTTTTTTCCTCTTTTCTTTATTTCTCCTCTTCTTCCTCTCCTCTTCTTCTCCTTTCTTCCTATTCTTATTTTCCTTTTTACTCTCCTTCTTTTTCTTCTTTTTCCTTCTTTCTAGCTAGATATATAAAACGTTTCTAAAAATGTAACTTTTGCATATATAAAACTTTTTCTTCTTCTTCCTAAATATATAAAACTTTTCTAAAAATGAAACTAACCTAAAATTAATGTACTAAATCAGAGAACATTAATGTATTAAAACTAATGTATTTTTAAAACACCATGCATATTACAATTGAAAAAATACATACATTCATACAAAAAACATGTAAAAAATACATACATACATATATGAACATACATAAGAAATACATATATCTAAAAAAATACATACATACATATATGAAAATATAAAAATATCTAAAAACATGTAAAAAAATAGCATATATATATAACTAAAAACAACGGCGGCGGCGACGGGGCCGGCAGGGGCGAGCGGTGCTCACAAGGGCGACGTCGGGGCGGGCAGGGGCAAGCGGCGGGCAGCGTCGGGGCGAGCAGGGGCGCGGGGAGTGGCGGCGACGACATCGGGGCGTTACGCGGGGTGGCGACGGTGTCGGGGCGGCGCGGGGAGGTGACCGCGATGGCGCGGGGTGGCGCGTGGCGACGGTGTCGGGGCGGCGCGGGGTGGTGATGGCGCGGGGCGCGGGCGGCGACAGGGGCGGCGACGGCGTCGGCGGCGTGTGATCGGGCAGCCTGGCGGCGTCCTCGGCGCGGGCAAATGTAGAGATGAAATGAAAAACACTAAGTCTTTGCTTATATATCAAAGCCATTGGTCTCGGTTCATGAAACCAACCGGGACTAATGCACTCTTTAGTCCCGGTTGGTGCCACCAACCGGGACCAAAGGCCTCTTTTCAGCAGCCCAAAGGGCGGGAAGCGGCGGCCTTTGGTCCCGGTTGGTGGCACCAACCGGGACTAAAGGGGGGACATTGGTCCCGGTTCGTAGCACTAACCGGGACCAATGCACCCCTTTAGTCCCGGTTGGTGCCGCACCTATTTATAAGGTGGTGTTGCACAACGGCGTGGTGGTGGGAGTTTAGTCCCACCTCGCTAGCTGAGAGAGAGCCGCACCTGTTTATAAGGTGCGATGCGCCGACCCTCTCGAGCTCCTCTCTAAAGCAGGCTTTCGGGCCTAATCTGTCTCTATGTGCCTGTGGGCCTACTGGGCTTACTACGGGCCTGAATCCTGGCCCACTGTTGAGTTTCTAGTCGTATTCAGGCCGTGGGGGCCCAGTAGGAGTCACTTTTTTTTGTTTTTTTTCTTTACTTATTGTTGCTATTTTTATTTTTTTCCAGTTTTTTGTTTTGTTTTCTGTATTATTTATTTTCTTTTTTTGCTTTATTTTTAAATTCTTTTTGCTGTTAGTTTTAGAAAAATTATAAACTTTCTGTTAGTGATATTAATTTTCAGATTTGAAAACACTTTTTTTTGTTTTTTTGTTTTCTTTGTTGCTTTATTTATTTTATTTTGTTTCTACTTACAACAAAATACTTATTGTTGCTATTTTTATTTTGTTTCCAGTTTTTTTGTTTGTTTTCTGCATTATTTATTTTCTTTTGTTTTTTGCTTTATTTTTTAATTCTTTTTGCTTTTAGGTCAGCAAAATTATAAACTTTCTGTTAGTGCCATTAGTTTTAGAAAAATTATAAACTTTCTGTTAGTGCCATTAGTTTTCAAATTTGAATAGTTAAAATTTGAATTCTTTGAAATTTGTGTGAATCACAAGTTTGTGATTAACTTTACTAAGAAAATGAACATAGATGCGCCTATAGAGAAAATTCAACCTAAATTCATAATAAATTTCTATGAATTTCAGAGAAATTCACTATGAATTTAGGTCAAATTTGTAGTATAGGGGCATCTATTTTCACTTTGAGAGGAGCTCAACAAGGCAGAGAGGGATGGGCTTATAAACCAGTGTGAGCGCCCTTCGGTTGGCGAGGTGGGACTAAACCCTGAGCGCATCCAGGACCAACCCTTTAGTCCCGGACAGTGATATCATACTCGTCTGTTACAAAGTTGGCATGGTATCATCATAATAGTGGCGGGAGAGAGTCTTCACTTTTTCTTCGCTTGTGTCATTTGCTTATTGCGCCGTAACTATGGATAATCTTCATCGTTTATTAGGATGCTTGGGTCAGCCTTGACTTTGAAGGGAGGAATTTCATGAAACTTTTCATAATCTTCAGACATGTCTGTCTTGCCATCCACTCCCACGATGTCCCTTTTTCCTGAAAGAACTATGTGGCGCTTTGGCTCATAGTATGATGTATTCGCTTCCTTACCTTTTCTTTTTCTCGGTCTGGTAGACATGTCCTTCACTTAGATAACCTGTGCCACATCATTGGCTAGGACGAACGGTTCCTCAGTGTACCCAAGATTTTTCAGATCCACTGTTGTCATTCCGTACTGTGGGTCTACCTGTACCCCGCCTCCTGACAGATTGACGCATTTGCACTTAAACAAAGGGACCTTAAAATTATGTCCGTAGTCAAGTTCCCATATGTCCACTATGTAACCATAATATGTGTCCTTTCCCCTCTCGGTTGTTGCATCAAAGCGGACACCGCTATTTTGGTTGGTGCTCTTTTGATCTTGGTCAATCGTGTAAAATGTATTCCCATTTATCTCGTATCCTTTCCAAATCATAATAGTCGAAGATGGTCCCCTGGACAACAAGTACAACTCATCACAAATAATGTTGTCACCTCTGAGACGTGTTTCCAACCAACTGCTGAAAGTCCTGATGTGTTCACATGTAATCCAGTCGTCGCACTGCTCTGGGTGTTTGGATCGCAGACTGTTCTTGTGTTCATCGACATACGGGGTCACCAAGGTAGAGTTCTGTAGAACTGTGTAGTGTGCTTGAGACCAAGAATATCCGTACCTGCATATTATTGAGTCCCTTCCAAGCGTGCCTTTTCCAGTCAGTCTCCCCTCATACCGCGATTTAGGGAGACCTATCTTCTTAAGGCCAGGAATGAAGTCAACACAAAACCCGATGACATCCTCTGTTTGATGGCCCATGGAGATGCTTCCTTCTGGCCTAGCGCGGTTACGGACATATTTCTTTAGGACTCCCATGAACCTCTCAAAGGGGAACACATTGTGTAGAAATACGGACCCCAGAATGACAATCTCGTCGACTAGATAAACTTGGACGTGCGTCATGATATTAAAGAAGGATGGTGGGAACACCAGCTCGAAACTGACAAGACATTGCGCCACATCACTCCTTAGCCTTGGTACGATTTCTGGATCGATCACCTTCTGAGAGATTGCATTGAGGAACATAGCTTCACAATGGCTAATCAGACGTTTTCCGGTAGAAGCCCCCTCAATGCAACCGGAAGCAGTTGCATCATAATCACGTGGCAGTCATGAGACTTTAGGTTCTGGAACTTTTTCTCTGGCATATTTATTATTCCCTTTATATTCGACGAGAAGCCAATCGGGACCTTCATACTGAGCAGGCATTCAAAGAAGATTTCTTTCTCTTCTTTCGTAAGAGCGTAGCTGGCAGGACCTTCATACTGCTTCGGAGGCATGCCGTCTTTTTCGTGCAAACATTGCAGGTCCTCCCATGCCTGAGGTGTATCTTTTGTCTTTCCATACACGCCCAAGAAGCCTAGCAGGTTCACGCAAAGGTTCTTCGTCACGTGCATCACATCGATTGAAGAGCGGACCTCTAGGTCTTTCCAGTATGGTAGGTCCCAAAATATAGATTTCTTCTTCCACATGGGTGCGTGTCCCTCAGCGTCATTCGAAACAGCTAGTGTGTCAGGACCCTTTCCAAAGATTACGTGTAAATCATTGACCATAGCAAGTACGTGATCACCGGTACGCATAGCGGGCTTCTTCTGGTGACCTGCCTCGCCTTTGAAATGCTTGCCTTTCTTTCGACATTGATGGTTGGTCAGAAGAAATCGACGATGGCCCAGGTACACATTCTTCCTGCAGCTTCCCAGGTATATACTATCGGTGTCAAGTAAACAGTGCGTGCATGCGTGGTATCCCTTGTTTGTCTGTCCTGAAAGGTTACTAAGAGCGGGCCAATTGTTGATGCTCACGAACAGCAACGCCTTTAGGTCAAATTCCTCCTGTTTGTGCTCATCCCACGCACGTACACCGTTTCCATTCCATAGCTGTAAAAGTTCTTCAACTAATGGCCTTAGGTACACATCAATGTCGTTGCCGGGTTGCTTAGGGCCTTGGATGAGAACTGGCATCATAATGAACTTCCGCTTCATGCACATCCAAGGAGGAAGGTCATACATACATAGAGTCACGGGCCAGGTGTTGTGATTGCTGCTCTGCTCCCCGAAAGGATTAATGCCATCAGCGCTTAAAGAAAACCATACTTTCCTTGGGTCACTTGCAAACTCATCCCAATACTTTCTCTCGATTTTTCTCCATTGCGACCTGTCAGCGGGTGCTCTCAACTTCCCGTCTTTCTTACGGTCCTCACTGTGCCATCGCATCAACTTGGCATGCTCTCCATTTCTGAACAGACGTTTCAACCGTGGTATTCTAGGAGCATACCACATCACCTTCGCAGGAACCCTCTTCCTGGGGGGGCTCGCCATCAACATCTCCAGGGTCATCTCGTCTGATCGTATACCGTAATGCACCGCATACCGGGCATGCATTCAGATCCTTGTACGCACCGTGGTAGAGGATGCAGTCATTAGGGCATGCATATATCTTCTGCACCTCCAATCCTAGAGGGCATACGACCTTCTTTGCTGCGTATGTACTGTCAGGAAATTTATTATCCTTTGGAAGCTTCTTCTTCAATATTTTCAGTAGTTTCTCAAATCCTTTTTCAGGCACAGCATTCTCTGCCTTCCAGTGCAGCAATTCCAGTACGGTACCGAGCTTTGTGTTGCCATCTTCGCAATTGGGGTACAACCCTTTTTTGTGATCCTCTAACATGCGATTGAACTTCAGCTTCTCCTTTTGACTTCCGCATTGCGTCCTTGCATCGACAATGACCCGGCGGAGATCATCATCATCGGGCACATCGTCTGGTTAATCTTGATCTTCAGCAGCTTCGCCTGTTGCACCATCATCGTGCACATCGTCTAGTTTCTCTTGATGTTTAGTAGCATCACCGTATTCAGGGGGCACATAGTTGTCATTGTACTCTTCTTCTTTACCGTCTTCCATCATAACCCCTATTTCTCCGTGCCTCGTCCAAACATTATAGTGTGGCATGAAACCCTTGTAAAGCAGGTGGGTGTGAAGGATTTTCTGGTCAGAGTAAGACTTCGTATTCCCACATATAGGGCATGGGCAACACATAACACCATTCTGCTTGTTTGCCTCAGCCACTTCGAGAAAATCATGCACGCCCTTAATGTACTCGGAGGTGTGTCTGTCACCGTACATCCATTGCCGGTTCATCTGCGTGCATTATATATAATTAAGTGTGTCAAAAATCATTACAGAACATCATGAATAGATAATTAAGTGACCAAATTAATAGAAGTTCATCATCACATTAAAACCAAAGTACATACATAGTTCTCATCTTCAAGCGAAAATCATTATAGAACAACATAAAGCTCTTTAGAGCATCTAAATTAATTAAACCATACATTGAAACTATGTAAAACATTTCAATGCGAAAACAAATGCAATCATAATCGCAACCAAGGTAACAACTGATCCAACGGCATAATGATACCAAGCCTCAGTATGAATGGCATATTTTCTAATCTTTCTAATCTTCAAGCGCATTGCATCCATCTCGATCTTGTGATCATCGACGACATCTGCAACATGCAACTCCAATATCATCTTCTCCTCCTCAATTTTTCTTATTTTTTTCCTTCAAGAAATTGTTTTCTTCTTCAACTAAATTTAACCTGTCGATAATAGGGTCGGTTGGAATTTCTGGTTCAACAACCTCCTAGATAAAAAAAATCTATGTCACGTTGGTCGGCATAATTTTCATAAATAATAAATGAACCAATATTTATGAAAAGATAATATATACCACATCCGAATCATAGACAGGATGAGGGCCGACGGGGGCGGATACTAAAACCATCGAACTATATAAGATGCAATAATAAAAGTAAGAAAATAATACAACTCTTTATCTAAACATACAAGTAAGAATATTTTTCCTTTCAGAAAGAAGATAAGAACAAGAGGCTCACCACGGTGGTGCCGGCGATGAGATCGGCGCAGGTGATCAACGGCGGTGAAGACGGGGACGGGCCGTGACGGACCGCTAAACCTAGACAAATATTGAGGAAAATGGAGCTTGGAGGTCAAGCTTGGAGAGGAGAAAGCTTAAGTAGTGTGGCTCGGGCATTCCATCGAAAACCTTGTGTGCATAGGAGGTGAGCTAGAGCACCACCAAGCCCTCTCCCCCTCGGCGGCCAGAAAAAACAGAGCAGTGTGCTCTGCTCTTACGCAAGGGGGTATATATAGGCACCTCATTGGTCCCGGTTGGTGGCATGAACCGGGACTAAAGGGAAACCTTTGGTCCTGGTTCAAGCCACCAACCGGGACCAATGGTGGTGGGCCAGGAGCGAGGCCCATTGGTCCCGGTTCGTCCCACCAACCGGGACCAAAAGGTCCAGACGATCCGGGACCAATGGCCCACGTGTCCCGGCCGGCCCCGGGGCTCACGAACCAGGTCCAATGCCACCATGGGTCCCGGTTCTGGACTGAACCGGGACTAATGGGCTGACCTGGCCTGGACCTTTGCCCCCTTTTCTAGTAGTGGTAGAGACTGGGGTGATGGGGATGAAGATGTGGAAGAGCACTTTACTCTAGTTCGGTTTAGGAAAAAAAGGAGCCCAAAAGTACAAGTGGCTATTTCTAGACCCACTACTAGAAGCCAAAATCTTGTTGGGGAGAAACAAACTGGCAGCCATGTATATCATACCAGGGCCACCGCAGGGGGGAGAAAAGGAAAAAGATATAAATGATAGGTCTCTTTTGGAATTGTAGGGGGGCGTGAAAAAGAGGGATGAAAACCTACCTATCTCATATCATTAGTGATCACTCCCTTCACTCTTTTTCTACAAGAGAATCTAAAAAAACTTTCTGGATAGTTACTTCAGAAAGCTCGACCCAGACAATTTATTTGAGTGGGACTAGATCCCTTCTATTGGTAAAGCTGGGGGCATATTTTGCGGGGTTAGAAAAGAAAAGTTTGAAGTAATTGCCTAGAGGAAAGGTAGATTTATCCTTCAGGTTTCTCATTATGATATAAGTATGAAGAAGGTTTGGACCTTAAGTACGGTGTATGGAGCTGCTCATGAATGTGATAAAAGTGATTTCAATAGCGAATTTGCAGATTTCTGTTGTCATTTTCAAACTCCGTTGCTGATAGGGGTGATTTGAACATCCTTGGTCATTGTGGAGTAAAAAAACAAACATTGGCGTCATTCAGCCCATTCTGATTTCTTTAATTCAATCATTAATACGATGTGTTTGAATGAGATTCATATGAGTGGGGGGCGTATAGTTGGTCCAATAATCAAGCTCATCCAACTTTAGAGAAGTTGGATCGTGTCGTTATGAGTAATGAATGGGAGGATACGTTTCCCCTAGTTAATGTGAGAAAGTTTTTTAGGGATGTTTCTGACCATAATGCTCTCTTGTTGTCCTCGGATAACAATGTTATCAGAGCTCCACAAAAGAGAGAGTTTAGCTTCAAGTTGAATTGATTCAAATCTGGGGATTTTATTCCTTTAGTTGACAAGATCTGGAACCAGCATGTTAATGCTAGTGACCCTACTGATATTTTGAATATCAAGCTCAAAATATTCAAGAAATTGTTTAAGGGGGGGAGGGTCAAATAAATTTGGTCGTGAAAAAAAGAGGAAACATGAGATAAGAAAAGAACTAGTTTCTATTGAGAGGCTAGAAGAATAAGGAACTGTAGATCATGAACTGTTTTGCAAAACAAATTGATCTCCTTGTCGAGCTAAATGAGATCCTTGTTAATGGGGATTTATTTTTGTTGCAACAATCCAACGAGAGATGGTTGCTTGGGGGGGGGGATTTCATTTGTTGGGGAACGCGGTAATTTCAAAAAAATTCTAAGATCACGCAAGATCTATCTAGGTGATGCGTAGCAATGAGAGGGGAGAGTGTGTCCGCGTACCCTCATAGACCGAAAGCGGAAGCGTTTCAATAACGCGGTTGATGTAGTCGAACGTCTTCGCGATCCAACCAATCCAAGTACCGAACGTATGGCACCTCCGCGTTCAGCACACATTCAGCTCGATGACATCCCTCGTACTCTTGATCCAGTTGAGCACGAGGGTGAATTCCGTCAGCACGAGGGCGTGGCCACGGTGATGATGATGCTACCGGTGCAGGGCTTCGCCTAAGCTCTACGATGGTATGATCGAGGTGTGTAACTTTGGAGGGAGGGCATGGCACATGGTTGGGAGAGAAACTTGTGTGTCTTTGAGGTGCCCCCTGCCCACGTATGTAAAGGACGGAGGGAGAGAGGCCATCCCTCCTAGGGGCGCGCTAGTTGTAGGGAGTCCTACTAGGACTCCCAAGTCCAAGTAGGATTCCCTTTCCTTTTCAAAGTAGGAAAGAAATAAACAATAACTTTATTATTGCCTCTAGGGTATATTTCCTTCATCATTCCCTTAATGTTGGGAGCACAGTGATTGAGGGGACTGAGAAGCTCCTGGAGCATGCCACTAACTTCTATAAGAATTAGTTTGGGCCAGCTCAGGGGAATATGTCTCACCTTGATCCTGAAATATGGGAGGAAGAAGAAAAACTTGGTGATTTAGATAATGAAATGCTCAACGGACCTTTTATAGAAGAAGAGGTGAAGAAAGCTTATTTTCGATGAAAAGCAATTGGGCACCTGGCCCAAATAATATTCCTGATGTGTTCTACCAGCAATGCTGGGAAGTTGTGAAGGGGGATATTATGAGAATTTTACTGCTTTTCATGCGGGGGAGCTCGATGTTAGTAGGCTAAACCATGGTATTGTAACTCTACTTCCCAAGATTAGTGGGGCCAATAAAATCCAACAATTCAGACCTATATGCTTACTTATATGCCCTTGCAAGCTGATTACTAAGGTGCTTGATAACCTAGTGACTCCCTTTGCTGACAAGTTGTTTAGTAAGCATTAGAATGCTTTTATCAAACACAGAAGTATTATGGATTGGGTTTTGTCCTTGCATGAGATAATGCATCATACTTATGTTAAGAAAAGGGTAGGCATTGTTACACTAGTAGAAAAGAGGGCTTTGGTCCACCCCGGGTTAGCCCATTATTCCCGGTTCAGTCTAGAACTGGGACTAATGGGGGCATTAGTCCCGGTTTGTGCGCCCAGGGGCCACGTGGGCCATTTGTCCCGGTTCGTCTGGACCTTTTAGTCCCGGTTGGTGCCACGAACCGGGACTAAAGGGTGCGATGCCCATTAGTCCCGGTTCGTGGCACCAACCGGGACTAAAGGGTTAGACCTTTAGTCCCGGTTCGTGCCACGAACCGGTACTAATGGGGTTTGAGGCATTAGTACCGGTTCATGGCACGAACCGGTACTAAAGGTCCCATTTCCAAACTCCACCCCACCCCCTCATGGATCGCCTTTTCAGTTTAAAATAAAATAAAATAAAATGATGAAAATGTCAAAAAAATAAAAGAAAATAAGTTTCCCATGTGATATATGGTCTAATTGTTGGGAAAATTTACAAATATGAATTTCGACTTTATTTGCAAAATCTCTCTAGAATTTAGTAAAATGGGCATAACTTTTGCATACGAACTCGGATGAAAAAGTTTTTTATATGAAAAATCATCTACTCGAAAAGTTACATCCAAATTTAATCGGGGGAACCCCGTTAAACATTTTCAAAATCCTCAAAAACCTAACAGAAAAAAAGTTACGGGGCTTTTAAGATCTAGAGTGGAAAAAATCGAAAAAATTTCAAACTTTGGACAAACAATGGTCAAACTAATTATTCTAGAATATTAGTGTTACTAAATAATTATTTCAGTTATTTTGAATTTTGGTCAAATCTGGTCAAACTATGGTCAAACAATGGTCAAACTAATTATTCAAGAAATATTAGGGTTACTAAATAATTATTGTTTTTTAAAACAATAGTTTCAAACTCAAACAGTGAAATGTGTCACTTCATCCTCAAGCAAAATTCCTGAGGGTTAATAGGATTGACATCTTACTATTGTCAGGAAAACAACAAGTGCAGACTTGGAAACGAGGGAGAATAGAACCCGGAAGTTAAGCATGCTCAGGCTGGGGGAGTGGGAGGATGGGTGACAGTTCGGGAAGTTAGATGATTTGGAATGATGAGGGGTGATTAGAGATTAGAGGATAAATTGAGCAGTGATGAGGGGTAGTGATTAGAGATTAGAGGTTAAAATAATTCAGAAATTTGAAAATAAAAAAAATTCAAGGGACTAAAGGTGGAGCTCCACGTGGCCGCGACCTTTAGTCCCAGTTTGTGTTAGAACCGGGACTAAAGGGGGGAGGCATTAGTCCCGACCCTTTAGTCCCGGTTCATTAAACCGGGACTAAAGGCCCTTACGAACAGGGACTGATTCCCCCTTTTCTACTAGTGTTATAAAGGTTGATTTTGAGAAAGCTTATGACAAGGTAAATTGGGATTTCCTGTTGGAATGCCTTGAGATGAGAGGGTTTGGTATTACTTGGTCTAAGTGGATAAAAGGTGTCCTGGTTGATGGTACAATTAGTGTTAAGTTGAACAACACTATGGTACTTTACTTCAAAAGTTTTAAAGGGGTTAGGCAGGGAGACCTCGTGTCACCATTTCTGTTTAACATAGCTGCCGAATGCTTATGTAAAATGGTTCCACAAGCACACAAAAATAACTTGATTGTGGGGCTTGCACCGGATCTAATTGAATATGGGGTGGCTATTCTGCAGTATGCAGATGACACTGTTCTATGTATAGAACATGATCCGGATAAAGCTGTGAATTTGAAACTGCTGCTCTATATCTTTGAGCTCATGTGTGGACTCAAGATTAACTTTCAGAAAAGTGAAATCCTCTGTGTAGGGGGTGATGATGACATTCTTAGAACATATGTTGATATTTTTTATTGTTAAATAGGAGACTTTCCCATGAAATATCTTGGGGTCCCAATGACATTTTCTTCCTTGCGTGTAGCCAATTGGGATTTTCTGGAGGCTAAATACATTAAAAGGTGTGACTCTGGAATGGGGGGTAATGCTTCTGCAGGACATCCACTCACGCAGTTAAATTCTAATATTTCTAGCATTGCTTTCTATTATTGTCTATGTTCCTCTTATCCAAAACCATTCTTGAAAGGATTGACAAGTGTAGAAGGAGATTCTTCTAGCACGTGACTAAGAATAAGAAATGTTATTATCTAGTCAAGTGGTCTAGAATTTGTAGATCTAAGAATAAAGGGGGCTTGGGTATTAAGGACCTGCATAAGCACAACTTAAGTCTGCTTACTAAGTGGTAGTGGAAGTTGGAAACTAAATCAGGCCTATCGCAGGATATTATTAAAGCTAAATATTTTGGCAGGGCCACGGTGGCTGATATCAAAATGAAAAACAATGATTCGTCGTGCTAGAAAGCCATTATGAAGGTGAAGTACCATTATATGGTAGGAAGGTGGGTGGTGATACGATCAGGTGATATTGTCAGGCTATGGATTGACTCCATTGGGGATAACATCCCTCTGGCTGAGCAATTCCATCTTTATTCTCTATATGCAATTATCTTGAGTGCACTGTTGATAAATGCTTGAATGATGATCCCTCTTCTTTCTTTAGAAGGAGGTTGAATAATGAACTAAATGAACAATGGTTAATTGTGGGTAACAAGGCGCGGGAATCCTGTGTTTCAAATGACAGAGATATTATTAATTGGGGTTTAGGTGCAAAGGCATCATTCACCACTAAGTTTGTGTATTCTCTCCTGGAGAAAAACATTGCTGGGTGTGATTACAGATGGATCTGGAATGCCAGAATCCCAATGAAAATTCAAAAAAATTATGGCAGTTATTTCAGAATGATGTCTTGACTAGAGATGTGATGAAACATCGAGGATGGAAAGGGAAACCTAAGTTCTCCTTTTGTGGGGGGCGGGAGACCTCGAAACACTTGTTTTTTACATGTCCAGTTGCTAGGGTGACCTGGAGAACAGTTGCATGCATGTTTGGCACTGCACTATGCCCCGACAGTATTTGGCAAGCTTATGTGTGGCGCTTTACCTTTTTCTCTGGAGGAGAAGAGTTTTACACAGCAGGGATAGCGGCTGCGTGTTGGGTGATATGGTCCTGTCGCAATAGAGCTACTTTTAAATTCAAACCTCTTAAAGACCTGTTTGAATGCATCTTTTCTGCTCATGCTTTACTGTGTTACTGGGCAGGGCTACTGAAGAAAGAGGACGCTGCAATCATGAGGGATGGGGCAAAGATGCTGAAGGAGAACGCATCGATGGTGATGAGAATCTACGCGGCAAGTCAAGAGGGAGTGGCGTGCTGAGGCATGCACTTCGCATGATGGATCTGTGCTGTTTAGATGCCCTGGACTATTTTTGTTTTGTTAAGTTCCTCCCCCTGCATGGGTCTGGCCTTTTGTTGCTCATATGTGAGCGGTTTGGTTTGTGGCAGGGGCTATTGGCCCTGGACTTAGTAACTGAGATATGGTGTCGTCGGGTTTTCGTCTCACGGTGGGTAATCTCGATGGCGAGTGCTCATAGTGGGTTTCTTGGCGATGCTTGAACTCACTCTCCCCTTTTCTTCCTTTCTTTGGACTGTTGTATTTCCGTTATGTCGCAGTAATGGAAAAGGGATATGTCCGGTTCAAAAAATTACCATTGGAAATTGAGTCCAACCAGGTCAAGAAATCAATTGGAGTATTGTTTTCTTCAAAACATATACCGGCGTGTGATCCATCTACAGAACTGGAAGGATGATGTCTTACTTTTTGGACACTAGAGACATCCATTAATTGAGGTTTGTTCAATTCTAACCTAGTCGTTCAATCTTGTCAATAAAAGTGTAGTAAGAGATCTAAATTGGCCTAATCTTTGTATGCATGCTCAGTACGAAAATCCTTTTCGAGGGAGAATTGCTGCATGCACCCATGCTGATCAGTTAAAAGAGCAAGCTTCCGACGGTGGTGATCAATCGGCTGTCCATTAGGATCTATCCCGTGCGTTTTTGGTTCGTGTCACCGGCCGACTCGGTGATGATGACAACATGCTGAGAATCTCATTATTTGTGGAAAGATGGACTAGTCTAGCGCTAGTTCCTCTTAGACTACCCACAATGGGAGTAACATAGGTAGTAACATCACACATATCTAGATAAAATAGATGATGTGGCAAGCAATAAATGAAGAAAGAGAGGTATGTAATAATATAGCTAGTTACTACTAGTATAAGTAACATCACACACATCAAGGCAAGATGAGTCTATAGCCTAATAAATGAAATGTTGCATGTTACTACACATATGTTACTCCTCATTGTAGAGGTAGTAACATGAAGTAGTAACATGAGCATGTTACTACTCTATGTTACTACCCATTGTGGCTAGTCTTAACTCCTCTCCCCTGAAGGGAAAAAGGAAGATGATGAACACGAGATGCAACCGCCAAAGTTAACTAATTTATCAAAAGTGGACGAGTTTATTAACTAGCAGTGCTACCTTTTCAGGTGACACTGGAGATGGAGTGCATTTAACACGGCGTAAGCGTGATTAAGGTAGGCAGGAAAGCCGTAGGCACCAACGTGTTTAGGTAGTTGAGCTTTTCTAGAACTAATTGCGAGCACGGCTCATGATTAATCCGCACATACGCGTCGGTCACCTATTCACATGCATGCACCGACGCGTGCTAGATCGATCGATTAGAGCATAATTGGTTTGATGCTGACATTGGACATTTCTAATATTCTGCAAATAAGCACTTGATAATCAAGAGTTGGCAAAAGTTAATATATTTTCGGAGGAATTGACAAAAAAAATATTGATAGCCAACTAATCAGTAACAAACATTGATGCCGCGACTGTGTTCAGCTTACTTGAAGAACACAAAAAAGGGAGTTTATTTTTATTTTTATTTTAGTGCTTGGAGATTATTATGGATAGTACTTTATTCACTGAAAAGGGAAGGTTTCGGTTGGAGAAAAGAGAGGTGCGTACGGTCCCAGGCACGGGTATGGCCTCTATTTAGGGCATATTTCCGTGTCCACCGAAAAATCAATAATCTTGAACATGTGTGTGTGTGTGTCCACCGAAAACAAAACAAAACATGGGACACCAACCAACCAAAGAAGAGGGCCATTGGTTCAGCTCGTGACCTGGTCTGAAACGGGCGCCGACGCGTGGTCAACATCGTGCATGGCCCCATTCACAAACCTCTCGTCATTAGTTAGTTAGTAATAATTAACCAGTAATAATGGTGCATGCATAGTACTCCCCCGTCACAGTTTACAGGGTGCGCTTCAACAATCTCTGGGACCAAAGTGATTAGCGATTGGACTGAAAAATAATATCGATGGTTATACCACGACGCCTAATTACAATGGAAATTAACGCGTACCCACATGCATGGAGTGCTTCCACCCCGCGTACACCGGTGCATAAGAGAAAATGGTGGTATTGATTGTGGTTACCACACCCTAATTAATTGAGCATTAAACCAAATACGCCTAAAATCCTTCCAGTGGTGGAAATACATGAGAACTAAAATGCATCGTGTAAACTGTGACGGAGGGAATACACAAAGCCTCCTAAGCTTGCAGTCCGTCGGCGTGCAAACCCGAGAAAGCCTGTTGTTCTCCTCCACCCGGTGCCTCTACGACCTCAAGCAGCCGAAGAGGCCCCATGTCTTCGAACACCGCCAACACCCTCCATCCTGATTGCAAGAACAACGGGCGGCAGGAGCATGACGGCTTGAAGAGTAGGAAGCGAAGGCGATGGTATGAGAAAAAAAATAAAAGAAAAAAGACGACCCGCTGAATGGCGGCCCCACCGTGTAAGAAAAAAGAAAAGAAAATGAGAGACGGCTGAAGTTGGTGATAATTTCAAGACCACTTTGTAATCTTTGTCTAACTTCAACCACATATTTGAGCAAAGTAGATGACACTGGATTTTACTCCTTGAAACACGGTATTCTTGTCATCCGGTCTAAGCACACGATTACCACCATAATCTTTTGAATAATCCAATTCTTTTGTTCCCACTTTTGGACCAGGTTAATTCAATATAACATGCACATGATGACAGTGAGATATCATATGACCCCCTCGTCGGAAACGCAAGTTTCTTCTCCACAAGAGTCATGCGGGACAAAAAACGAAAAATTGTCACATAATTCCAGAATTTGTTCAATGGTCAGGTCCCAGCGGCAGCTCTTTTTGTCCGAGTTAGCCTAATTAATAAGTACAATTATAAGTTGACAGTATTGGCCATGCTGATTATTACCTCCATCCTGATTTATTGGTTCCCATTGTATTATGCGTAAAATTTTGACCATAGATTTAACTAACACTAGTAGAAAATGGGTCAAATCTGAGATACATTAGTCCCGGTTTGCATTTGAGCCGGCACTAATGGACACATTAGTGCCGGTTCAAATGGCTAGGCTGGAGGAGATCTTTAGTACCGGTTCATTGCGAATCTTTAGTACAGAACCGGTACTAAAGGTGTTGGTCGGGCACCAGCATCTTTAGTACCGGTTCGTGGCACGAACCGGTAGTAAAGAGGTTGTGGCAGGCTATTTTTGGTCACACCTCGCTCCCCTAGCAAGATTTTTACCACCTTAAATATGTTACTTCTCAAACTATCACAAGCATTTGGTCTTCATTGAACTCTATGTGTATAATCTGTGGACTCAATATGAGTCTTCACCGGTTTCTAAACCGTTAAGGACTCATATTGACAATTCAGATTGTACACAAAAAGATCATTAATATTTTTACATGTTTACGCCCTCACTCTCTCCACTCACTCGGTCTCTCCCTCAATCCCCCGCGCCGGTCCTCCCCCGCCGGCCGCCACTCAATTCAAAACTGGACGCACTTATGTACAAACTAGACAATCTCTTTCGGAGTATCAGGGTTTCGGACGAGAACTCATATGTTACACGGGCACTTCATTTTTTTAACTTATTTGAACTCCAGACTTTTTTTAAGCCGACAGTATTCAGCATTCGAAGCGACGTCATCAATTTTCAACGCGTTCTGACATCATTTGCTGTTTTTCAGTAACCGATTTGTTTAGATCAGAGCTAATGACCGTGAAATTGAAAATCACTACAAAACGAACTCTGAAAATGTTGAAGGTATCATCATTTCACCCGCATAGCATGTGCGAAAGAGTAGAGAGGGTCACGGCAAAAACTAGACGCACTTCGTGTACAAACGGGACAATCTCTTTCGGAGTATCAGGATTTCGGACGAAAACTCATTTGTTACACGGGCACTTCATTTTTTTAAACTTATTTGAACTCCAGACTTTTTTTGAGCCGGCATTATGGAGCATTCGAAGCGACATCATCAATTTGTTTAGAGAGCTAAATGACGGTGAAATTGAAAATCACTCCAAAATGAAGCATTATGCAGCATTCGAAGCAACTAATGCAAAAATATTCACAAAAAAACTAAATACAACAAAAAAAACTATTCAGAAATAAATAGAAAAAAATAAAGCAGAAAAGAAAAAACTATATAAAAATTTACAAAAAATAAATAGAAGAAAATAAATAATGCAGAAAAGAAAAAAAACTATATAAAAAATAGTTGGGGCGCTGCCCGGTGGGCCGGCCAGACCTAGGGTGCGCAAATTCAACGCGCCCTAGTTAGGCCCAGAAGCCTGCTATATAGAGGAGTTCGAAAGAGCATCCGTGGCTGTGTTTATAAACCAATGCGGCTGCCCTTCGCTCGGCGAGGTAGGACTAAACATAATGCACCGCGGGTGGCAGCGCACGACCATTAGTACCGGTTGGTGGCTCCAACCAGTACTAATGGGTTGTCTTTTAGTACCGGTTGGGGTAATGAACCGGTACTAAAGGCCCTCGTTTTCCGCCGCTTGGCCTGGCCAAAATTGGCCTTTAGTACCGGTTGGTGGCTCCAAGCGGTACTAAAGGCCCCTCCTATATATATGGCACTTATGAAAAAGCAGTTCGATCGACCACTTCTTCTCCAATTCTCGCATGACATCTATCGCCGCCGCCGCCGCGCCGTCGCCCCCGCCGCCTTCACCGCCCCTGTCGCCCGTCGTCGCCGTCCCTGCCGCCCTCGCCGCCCCCGCCGCCGATCGTCGCCGCCCCTGTCGTCGCCGTCTCGCGCCGCCGCCCCGTACTACGTCGCCGTCTCGATCGCCCCCAGCGCGCCGCCCGACGTCGTGCCGCCCGTCGTCTCGCCGTCCCCGAGGCCGATCGTACGCCACCGCCCGTACGCCGCCGCACCCCGGCCCGCTCCTACCCACACACACACACATACACACACACATACACGCACACACACTACACACACATGTACACACATACACACACAGTACTACACACGCACATATTTTTTTTACTTATTTTCTGTTTTCTATTGTTTAGATTAATGTTAGATGAATTTCGTAGATAAGAATGTTATAATGTTAATGTTAGATGAATTAGAACTAGTTTATTTTTAGTAAGAAAATTTAGGTATATAAGATTATTTGAACTAGTTGAATTAATATAACTAGTTTATTTTTAGTAAATGCTTAGTTGAACTAGTTGAATTAATAGAACTAGTTTATTTGTAGAAAGAAAATTTAGGTATATGAGATTATTTGAACTAGTTGAATTAATATAACTAGTTTATTTTTATTAGTAAATGCTTAGTTGAACTAGTTGAATTAATAGAACAAGTTTATTTTTAGTAAGAAAATTTAGGTATATGAGATTTGATGATCTAATTAAAATTTAGGTATATGAGATTTTAATAGAACTAGTTTATTTTAGTAAGAAAATTAATAAAACAAGTTGAATTAACAGAACTAGTTGAATTAATAGAAGTAGTTGAATTAGTTGAATTAATAGAATTAGTAAGTATTTAATATTTCTTCTATATGAACATAGGAAATGTTGTCTGACGACGAAAAAGATTTCATTATGTGCGAATACTGTTAAGACCAGCGCGGCCTGTGCGACAGAAATTTCCTTGTTGATGATAGGCGATTCAGCATCAAGCTGTATGAGACCTTTGAATTTGATACAGTAAGTCACAACGACAAGTCTTTTTTCGTAATTAAGCATGACTTATATATGCTTCATTTGCTTCAACTTATAATTTTTAATTTTCACTATTCTACTAGCGCATCCCCTGCCATGCAAGAATTTTTGTCTTCGATAAGATAGGTTTCAATACTATGGAAACTATGGAGGTAAAGAGAGTTTACCTGAAAAATGAGCATGGTTATACTTTCAACGTCAAAGTATACAATGCAGATACGCACACCTATTTTGAATGCAAAACTTGGCAAGCACTATGCAAGGCTTATGCACTTGAGCCTGATATGGTTATCACCTTGATATTCGTCCGAAAGATGATATTGAAGGTAATAGAGACATCTGGGTCGATGTGCAGACGCCTCTAGTTCTACCATTATGTGAGTTCTTCTCAACTATATTTATGTCTTTAATATTGTTTATTCAAAAATAGTTGGCAACTAATTTCATTTGACAGCTTATTTCCATTCAAGCAAACATGTCCGACGCTTGGTAGACAGGACCTACTACTGTCCCGGAGCTGAACTAAACTGCGAGGAGATAAGTCATTATGTTTCATGGCTTGAGGATCTTCATACTGTGAAGACAAATTTTCTTCCTGCACTTAGAAATATTAGTACTCAAAACGTGCGACCAATAGTGATCGTATTGAACTACGGTCACATCTATTTAGGAATGATGGTAAGATTTTTACTATTTGTCCTCAGTGCATCTTTTGCATACATAATTTTTTTGCTAAACTTTCATTGCTAAGTATATTAATTAATTACTATGCGATGTTCTTCAACAGGGACTCCCGATGACAGTTGTGCCTCAGGGGATCGAGACTAAAGGTCACATGTCAATTGTTAGCTTACGGCCAAGATATCGTATATTGCACATGAGTGCATTCAGGATTTCTAGAAGCAATGAATGTTTAATAGTGAAAGATTGAAGGAAAATTATTAACGATCGCAGAGAAGTACTAGGGGGCAGCAATGAGAAATGTAGCCCACGATTAGGAGACAGGTTCATCTGCATGCTCCAGTATGATGAATCAGGAGAGCTATACATGTTCTATGCTATTTTAACTGAGAGAGAGCAGCAGGAGTGATTTAGCTAGTTCATGCTCTTAGTACTTGTCCTCTCATGTCCGTGTTCTTCGTCCTGAACTTAATATCAAAGAGTGATTTGCTTTTGTGATGTTATGAACGCTTATAATATCATGACCATCATGTTGAACTCGATGATATTTTTGCTTCTGGTACAAGTGAATGTTTCTTCTTTAAGCTAGTGTTGGTGGTGATTAGATAGCGGTAATGACTATGATGATTAAATATAGTGATAATGACGACTATGATGATTTGTAGGTAGCTAGTATACTGATGTTGATGATATGATGCAAGAGTTTTTATATTAATATGATGATGATGATGATGAGTTATTATATCATTTAGTGAAAGTGACCGCAAATTAGTTTCAGCTGGATTGATCCTAGCTAAGTGATCAAGTATATGCCATATCCATATTATACTTGATCACCTAATTAGGTAATCAAGTATAATAGGTGATCAAGTATAATATGGATATGGCATATACTTGATCACTTAGCTATAGGATCCACATGCATCCAGTCGAAACTAATCTGCAGTACTTTCACCTAATGATTTAACACCTCATTATAATGTAAAACAATCACTAAATTAAATTGAAAACACAAAATTAAAGGAGAAAAAAACACACCCAAACATTTAGTATCGGCTGGTGTTACCAACCGGTACTAAAGCCCTACACGCACCCGGACCTGGCTCGTGCCACGTGGTGGCACTTTAGCGCCGGTTCGTGACGAACCGGTACTAAGGGGGGGGGCCTTAGTCCCCACTCTTTAGTGTCGGTTGCCGAACCGGCACTAAAGGCCGTTACGAACCGGCGCTA